>NC_134488.1:27051863-27259363 GCF_040206685.1 Ascaphus truei
GGTGGAGGGGGGGTGGAGGGGAGGTTAAGGGGGGGTGGAGGGGAGGTTAAGGGGGGGTGGAGGGGAGGTGAAGGGGGGGAGGTGGAGGGGATGTGGAAGGGAGGGGAAGTGTAGTGAGGGGTGGGTGAGGGGAGGTGGAGGGGATGTGGAAGGGAGGGGAAGTGTAGTGAGGGGTGGGTGAGGGGAGGTGAAGGCCGCTCACTCACCCGTCCGGCAGCTCCCACGTGGATCTGAGGCGGGAGGCAGCATGTTGTGGCCGCTCCCCCGCTGACTGTAGCGGCGCCGGGGGGGGGGGGGGTGGAGGGGAAGTGATTGAGGGGAGGTGATCACTCCGCTCCCCCGCTGAGTGTAGCGGCGCCGGGGGGGGTGGAGGGGAAGTGAGTGAGGGGAGGTGATCACTCCGCTCCCCCACTGAGTGTAGCGGCGCCGGGGGGGGTGGAGGGGAAGTAGTGAGGGGAGGTGATCACTCCGCTCCCCCGCTGACTGTAGCGGCGCCGGGGGGGTGGAGGGGAAGTGAGTGGGGGGAGGTGAAGGGGGGTGAGGGGAGGTGAAGGCCGCTCACTCACCCGTCCGGCAGCTCCCTCACCCGTCCGGCAGCTCCCTCACCCGTCCGGCAGCTCCCTCGCCCGTCCGGCAGCTCCCACGTGGAGGGGGGGGGGGTGAAAGCGCGGGAAACAGGGAGAGGCGGAGGAAGAGGCGGAGCCTCCGGGACCGGTGGGGAAGAGAGCGGGAGATGTGCTGCTAACACTGTGAGCCCCGCTAATGTATGTAAACCCCCCCCCCCCCCGTGTGTGTGTGTGTGTGTGTGTTTTTTTTTTTTTTTTTTTTGGACCTTTGGCCCGTCACTCCGCCTCAGGCCAATGAGAGGTGTGGGGGGCGGGCCAAGGGGGTGGTGTGAGTGTGTGAGCCCAATGAGAGGTGTGCGGGGGCGGGCGGCCCAAGGGACCAATGAGATTGCCGCTAGGGACACCGGACATCCAGGCAGGCAGGCAAACATACAGTGCTTTCACTAATATAGTATAAGATATATACACATATATACATATACACAGAGACACACACAGACACATGTAGACACAAACACACACGTAGACAGACACACACACACACACACACGTAGACAGACACACACACACACACATGTAGACAGACACACACGTAGACACACACACGTAGACACGCACACACACACGTTTACACACACACACGTTTACACACATACATGTTTACACACACACCTGTTTACACACACACACACACACACACACACACACACACACACACACACACACACACACACACACACACACACACACACACACACACACGTATACACACAAACACACGTAGACACACGTATACACACACACATGTACTGTACACACACACACACACACACCTAGACACACATGTATACACACACACGTAGACACACACACACGTAGACACACACACACACACGTAGACACACACACGTAGACACACACACACACATAGACACACGCACACACACATAGACACACACACACAATCACACGTAAACACACACACACACACACAATCACACGTAGACACACACTCACACACGTAGACACACACTCGCACACGTAGACACACACTCGCACACGTAGACACATGGCCCCCCAGCACACCGGCATTCTCGGTCCCCCGCCATTCTCAGCCCCCATCAACACCATCAGCACCCACACATCAGCACCTTCGTACCTCCCCCATATCTGCATCCCCACATCCGCACCCCCACATCAGCACCAAACCCTCCTAAATCAGCACCCCGATACAATCACCATCAGTACAGCCACCGCAGCAGTACCACCGCACACCGCCATGGCCCCCGTGGACCACTCCCCACCCAAATGCCACCCCCACACCACAAACATCCCGGGCAACGCCGGGGCTCTCAGCTAGTATATATATATATATATATATATATATATATATATATATATATATATATATATATGTATGTATGTATGTATGTATGTATGTATGTATGTATATTCATATAACACACTTCATTGTTCCCTTTTGGTGGGCTATAGTGGCAAATATTGCCATCAATACTTCTCTCAACATGCTGTATAATTCCAGACTGAAGTTTGTAATTGGGATGAAAAGATGGAGAATTTGTACGGAAAGTCTTTTTTTGGGACCAGCTAAGTGGACTGCACCTTTAATCATCATCAGTGTGGGTATTCTTGTTCTAATTGGTTTCAGAGTTGAGTTGCAGATAGGAAACAAGACGGCTTGCCTTTACGCATATGCATATTGCTGTTTCATTTAATGTGGTTACAGTTGGAATTCTGTTTTTCATTCCTTCATTCAATGAAAAACACATGTATTTTCGGGGACAATAGTAAGCATTATACAGCAGACACAATAGTTATGTGGCAAAATTAAAGCATTCCCGAGTTCATGCACATATGTATCATAGGTAGCCCGAGTTTGTGTCAAATGTCAAGCGTGCTCCGTAGTCCTCGGCAAGCTGTTTCTGTAGTGTCCATTTGCACCGCTGGGAGATATATGAAACTTGTTATTATTATGTCTGATGCTGATATCCGTAGACGCAAAAAAAGAAAGAAAAGTTGCTCCACTTGCAGATGTTAAGTTTGATATATCCCATTATAATATTGGGCAGGGCAACGAACGGTTCCCTATAGCTGTTCCTCTAACGGCTCCTATAACTCCTCCCCTAACTGCTCCTATTACCGCTCCCTATAACTCCTCCCCTAACTGCTTCTATAACCGCTCCCTATAACTCCTCCCCTAACTGCTCCTATAACCGCTCCCTATAACTCCTCCCCTAACTGCTCCCTATAACCACTCCCTATAACGCCTCCCCTAACTGCACCTGTAACTGCTGCTTGTACCTTCTCTCCTAACCGCTCCCTATAGCTCATCCCTAAATCGCTCAGTGACACAAGTGGTACAAAACTGGTGCAAAGCACTTCGACATATTGCTGCAAAGTAACACAGCGTCCTAATAATGCAATGTTCACCTTTTTTTGGATCATAGACTATATTAGCAAACCAAAAGATAGTACCAGCACTCTCTGTCTCACAGCAATAGATATAGGCAAATACCAGTGTAGGGAATATGAATAATTTAATGACACTAATAATAAACTGAAAATATAGCAACAATAGCCAATACGCCAATGCAAGAATAAATATCACCATAGAGAAAATCAAAAATTAAAGGGGGTAGAGGGGAAAGAAGGAGAAGGGGAAAAAAATATGAAAGAAAAGGAAAAAATCACAAAAATGGAAAAAGGAAAGCAAACTAGGGGGGCGACGTTTCGAGGGGTGACCTCTTCATCTGGCCCATTCCCCCTGGTCCCAAAGGGTCCCAGAGGTACTTCCCTAAGCCCTCGCTTCCCACTGTCAAATAATCCCACACTCAGCTAATGATATAAATCTAAAGTCTAAAGAGGGCAAATCACATAAGCAGATATCAAATATCAAACAATAAATGTAAATACAAGAATATTGTAAAAGACACAGAACATATGCCCAAGCACTCGACAGGGCACCAGGAGCTGTTGATAGAGGGTTTGCTTATACTTGTTCACTGATTGACATCTGATATCTGCATATGTTCTGCTGTCTATCACCCCCCCCCCCCCCTTTCTACCATAGACTATATTAGGATCACGCTATTGGACCAGAAATCCCGCTTCTTTTGTTGCCCTCGTGATGTTTCCTGGATGCCCCAGTGGCCCCTTTTCTCATTAGTAGGGGAGGCATATTTACTAAGCGGTGCTAAGCCATAAGATGCTTAGAGCTGTAAGACACCTTCGGGTCCCTTCATTTGTGATGGTGTGTTCCTGTGCTGTAACGTGTGTTATGGCTTAGCACAGCCTAGTAAATGTCGTCCTTAGTGAAAAGTGTAAAGCTTGACACGGGGCCCCAGTGAGGGGTTAACTCCCCCTTTTGCTAGTAGAGTAAAGGAAGTGGAAACTGGCTATTCAAGGGTGTTCAAAAATTGATATATGTTGGCACAAATAGGTACATTTCACCAATATTCAACTAAATGACACCAGCTTCTTCTTGTGAGGACGCGTCACCGTGACGATGTGGCGTCACACGATAACGCGTTGTCACAACATGAACCTGCCATGACAACTCAACATCACATGACATCACAACAACGCAATGTATCTGGAGGAGATGCTGGAGATGCTGGAGATGAGGAGCAGGAGAAGATGCCGGAGAAGGTAAGAGGCCTCGCCAAACTCCCAGCCGGCCCTGGCTGTTTCTCCCGCTGGCGGGTTGCAGGAAGGCATACACAACACACCAACAGGAGAAGCAGCCAATGGTAGAATCAACCGCGCACAAGAATGGGAGCGCCAGCAAGTCCAATAATGGCCACTACAACTGTACATCAAATATAAGAAACACCAGGAATAGGTGGAAAGTTCAGGGGGATTCACTGCAAATTTTGAATATTTTTGGTAGGCCAAAAAACATAACATATTGACTCCCAAAACTTTGCACGTGTGAGCAACTTTTACCCCCTCAAATCTCGGCAAATTTTAAGAGGCGTGGTAAAAAAAATGCCAGTTCTGTTATGGTTTGCCGGGGGGGGGGGGGGGTGTAACTGGTAAAATGTCTGGGTTTTTGATGTTGCTGCCTTTAGAAACCTTTTTGAAACGCTGCGTGTTCGTGCCTTGCTATATGGGTAGATCCCTAGGATTTTGTTAGCTGAAAGACTAAATGAAATTCAAGACAGGCCTGGCAGAAAGTAAACTAAAAAATATGCAGTAGCTCGGATGTATTTGTTGGTTTGGGTCTGGTTAGATTTCACGGGCCACTTCAAATAATTTACAATCGGAAGCATCTGAAAACTTCCTTATGCTTCTTTTAAATTTCTGTGACTCACGATCATGCATTTATTACTAGAACATTTCAAAGGGGGGGATATGTAAGCAAAACATTTCTGGGCAATATCTTTGATGCTGCTCACCCCTGGCTGAATAAGGAGCATCTTGGGAATTACATGTCTGTCTCTCAGTTGGTATATTAAAGAGCATCTGATATACCAAAGGTTGAAAAATCTAATAACCTTCAGTGTGAGTTCTTGTTACTGCACATCTTATGCTGTTTTTTGACAAAAGTTGAGAGGATCAGGGGCTTCCTTTTGCATACTTTCTGTAGGACATTGTTTTTCAACAGGGGTTCCTAAGAGCCTTTGGGTTCCCCGGGTATTCCTAAAGGGTTCTCTGCAATTTTCTGGTCATTTGAAAATGGTACCAAATACAGAAGAATTTACAATGCATCTGATCTCAGACGCGCTATTAGAGAGGGTTGAGGTTCCTTACAATGCATCAGATCTCAGACGCGCTATTAGAGAGGGTTGAGGTTCCTTACAATGCATCCGATCTCTGATACGCTATTAGAGAGGGTTGGGGTTCCTTACAATGCATCTGATCTCAGACGCGCTATTAGAGAGGGTTGGGGTTCCTTACAATGCATCTGATCTCAGACACGCTATTAGAGAGGGTTGGGGTTCCTTACAATGCATCTGATCTCAGACGCGCTATTAGAGAGGGTCGGGGTTCCTTACAATGCATCTGATCTCAGACGCGCTATTAGAGAGGGTCGGGGCTCCTTACAATGCATCTGATCTCAGACGCGCTATTAGAGAGGGTTGAGGTTCCTTACAATGCATCTGATCTCAGACGCGCTATTAGAGAGGGTTGGGGTTCCTTACAATGCATCTGATCTCAGACGCGCTATTAGAGAGGGTTGGAGTTCCTTACAATGCATCTGATCTCAGACGCGCTATTAGAGAGGGTTGGGGTTCCTTACAATGCATCTGATCTCAGACGCGCTATTAGAGAGGGTTGGGGTTCCTTACAATGCATCTGATCTCAGAAGCGCTATTAGAGAGGGTTGGGGTTCCTTACAATGCATCTGATCTCCGACGCGCTATTAGAGAGGGTTGGGGTTCCCTAGAATAGCACAATATAATTATTGGGGTTCTTAACCACAGAACGGTTATAAAAAAAACCCCACTGCTCTAGGATCTTGAACTGGCCCCAAAAATATGTGTCAGAGTAGTTGAAGGTTCATGTAGCCCTAATGGTGCTGAAATTAGAGCCTATAAATTATACTACTCTTGAAGGAGAGAACTGTGAGTTTTGGAAAGCTCTGTACCTTGGAATGTTATCTATGATGATCACTCATGTGGGGCCATCAAAGCATCAAATCGGTGCCATCAAAGGGGACCGTGGCCACGAGTCATAATATTAACCGTGATGCCGGACATTGCGTCCCCCAATATGGTGGTAACTGCTATTCAAGTCAATGGCAGTTCAAGGTCGGCAGTTACCGCAAAAGCGGGCGCGATGTCCGCATTGCGGCTTCTTGATTCCCGCCCAGTGATGATTATTTAATCAAATACGTCTCTCTTTTTATTTTTTGTTTCAAATTTTTAATTGAGTTTTCAAAACGGAGCATCAGATAATATAAAAGTACTCAGGGTGCGTAACATAATATATACATACATAATACAATATCTCAACACTCATAGAAGAGAGCAGTAGTGGGGCATACATGAATTACATAGGGAAAGTATATTATTCAAATAAAAACAAACATTGTTGATTAGCGTATATCCCTGCATATAAACCTGAGCAGGCTAGGCGGAGGCTAGGTCCGCCCACCCAATTTCTAAGTGTAAAGAATACCTGCGGATATGAGCTCTGTAAGAAACAATAATAGTGGAGAAAAGGAAAAAAAGGAGACAAAGAAAGAAGAGAAGGGGAGAGAGGAGGAGGATGGGGGGGGGGGGGGGGGAAAGGGGATGGATCCCCTGTCTTCCCGATTCAGCGATACCCCTGGAAGACCATTACCCAGGGATCCGAATGGAAACTCATACTCAGAGTTAATTTGATATATTTGTTTATTTTTGTAGTCATTTTAGATAGTTTTTAGTATCTTCCGTAGAGTCAAGAGCCAGTCGGGAAGTTCATAGGCTTCCAATACGTCTCTTAATGCAGCAATCTCCGCTCCGGAAGCCTGTACGTGTTTAACTCAAGTAATGTTAGTATCTTGCCCTCTGAGCAGGCGCTGCTTTATTATGTGTGTTATAAATCATGATTTCCTTTATCTCTCGCGTCGGCGGTTACCATGGTAACCTTTAGACGGCAATGGTCTCTGGGGAGAGCTCCATTTTAACCTCCCAGAGACACAGAGTATTTTCAGATGCTTATATCTCGTAAGGAGGGCATGGGATTCAAAAATAAAATCACAGCTGGAAAGAGCAAGAAGAGATCTCAAAGTAAAAGAAAAATATATTATGCAAAGAAATGTGGATCTGCGTGGGCTGCGGCTTTAAAGCTGAAACCTCTCCTAGTGCCAGTAGCAGTGCCATTTAAGGACTTACATCTAGTTGTATGACAGAAGCTGGCAGAGGTATTTTTAAATCAGATTTAAAGTCATTATGTAAACATGGTAATCTGCGACTGGCTGCTCGAGTTTGTCTGCTGACAGAGTTTGCGCCGGCCATATTGGATTCTGAAGGTAGCAGAGGAATATCAATAACTAATATATTTATAGCCTGGGTCCCCTTGTACCCCCTCTGGTCCCCACACACCTCCGATGCAGTTGCGGGTGCCGCTGGAGATAGAGGCGGACTCGGCGGGAGGCAGAGAGGAGTGCGGGCGGTGTAGGGAGCGCTCCGGAGGCTCCGCTGTGGGACGCCAGTTGGGCAACGCCATTTTGTATGCGTGCATGCGCATAGATGCGTACGCAATGGGAAGCAGGAGAGTCCCACTTAGCTTGTGGGTACTTCAGGGACCAGCCCATAGATAGGGACCATTGCCCTTCTTATGCCAGTGTCAGGAACACAGCCAGGATGCCGTGCAGAGACTTGCGGCCTGTGGTTTGGGCTCAGACCACCACCGCAAGGCAGAGACTATTAAGGTGGGACACTCCAGCTGGAGTCCACCCCACGTAGAGGTGGACGCCATCTCCGCCGCCGAAGGCGTGGAACAGACGGGCCCCTTTCCTCAGTCAGTGGTACCGGATGCTGAAGCGGCCGGCAGGTATCACAGAAAACAAGTGCACCAATGGTTAACACTCTTACTGTTGGCAGCCCTGTCACACACACTTGGGGTGGGTTGTGGCTCCCGTGGACACCGGATGTTTAGGTGCCCAGGGCACCTCAGTACTTTGGGGAAAAACCCCACCAGGGTGTGGACTAGGTGGTTGGACAGTGGGCTATTGTGTAGTGGTAAGGCCCAAACTTGTTATGCATACTGTGTGGGTATTAGGTCTGAGTTCAGTAAACCTGTTATATTATATCCGTGTGTGTGTGCTCATTGTATTGGGTCCTGTGAAGGGGCTATCTGGCACTGACAGGATCTTTCACAGGTGGAGGCGCTGTCACCGGAAGGAGCCAGATACACCCCAGGCTCCTAGCAGCGGAGGTTCAGGCCTCCTGTGAAATCAGCGGGACTGCTGCTTGAATTAAGCAAACAATATTTCTTTATTTAAACAAAATTGTACTTATTTTCAAGTAATTCAACAATGTAGTGACATTTTGCCAATTTTTTTTCAAGATTAAAGCGAAAATTTTGGGGAGGAAAAATAGCAAACGGACTTTGGAGAGATTCACACATCTCTGGAGGGACCTGTGACTTGGAAATACAAAAAGTAGTGGTGGTCTCTGTTCCTTCACACTTTGACCACCGGGCATAGCGTGACTGTATATTTCATTCGCTGTATGACATGACGGAAGCCTCATACACTGTACCTGTTGTTTTTATGTTAGCACTTTGTGTTCCCGGCATCACCACATCCTTCATTTTTGGTCAATTTAAAGCTCAGGGAGACCCCCAGGACCACATACACTCAGGGCCGCAGACAGCTTTCCCGGAGCCCAGGACTAGAGTTTCCACCCGGGCTCCCCACCCCCCCCCAGTTTCGGCGGTCTTGCAAGATCCCCCTCTATCTCTCACACAACCCCCCTCCCACCAGCCTCTCCCACACCCCCATATTTCCCCTCTCCTCTTCCACACCCCCATCTCTCCCACAACCCCAACCTCTCTCTCGCTCTCTCCCACACCACTACCTCTTTCTCTGTCTGTCTCTCTCTTACCCTATCTCTCTCCCACACCCCTGCCTCTGTCTCTCCCACAACCCCATCTCTCTCTCTTCTACGGCCTCACCTCTCTCCCACACCGCAACATCTCTCTCCCACACCACAACCTCTCTCCCAAATCCCCACCTCTCTACCTCTCCTCCACACCCCCATCTCTCTCTTCCACACTAAGCTCCCCTCCCCAATACATATAATAACCCCCCATCCCATACACATAATATCCCCCCTAACCCAATACAAAAGAAGTTAGGGTCGACTTCATAGTGTGCCCAATTTCCGGCGGGTGAGGCTTACACTAGTGGCTGGCCGGCTGCCGCAGGGGAGAGAGGCCCACTGCAGCTAGGAGGGCCTGGGAACCAACAGAGGCCCGGCAGCCGGGCGCAGATCTTGGGCCCAGCCTCTACCTGGGCCCAACTTCCAGCGCCAGCCGGCCAGGCCCGACTCAATCCATGTCCCTTTCATCCAGCCGTAACCCTTCCCCAAATATAAATCTCTGACACCAATCACGGAGAAATGGCCAAAGCTTTATTGAAATGACATCACCAAATGCCTAATTACATTACCCGACCACCAGGGTCCCTGACCTTTCGAAACCACATCAACCATCACTTAAACCTACAATCTGCGCTGGCCTAGCAGGACTTTTTGACTGTGTGACAGAGTGAAGTCAACTCCTATCAGTTACGCCTGGGAGACATATGTCTGAGTGCTTCATCCAGCACTCATAAGGGTTAACTCAGGTGGAAGTTAGGAAATCAGAACTCTTTAGCTGACACCTGAGAGCCAGCAAGGTAGATAAAGGATCATGTGACTGGCAGTAGCTGCCAGAGAGAGAGAGAGAGAGAGAAGCACACTGCTGCGTGAGCCCTTAGCCAGAGGGATTTCACCAAAGACTACTTCAACTAAAGTAAGGATTATTCATTTGTTTACTGACTGCTTAAAGTACCCTTATGGTTTGGTTCTGGTTTAGCCAGCCAGCTTGCTAGATAGGTCTGCTGTGTTATTAGTCAGTTTTTCTCCCAAAGTGGAGCAGGATTTATTTTGTTAAAGGGACAGTGTACCCCCATGTTATGTTACTGTGGAGAAATAAAGCCACAGAACGTTTTTATTTATCCTGAAACTATACGTGTGGACTGTTCCCTGACCTCGGCTACAGGCCGTCCTGCCACAGACTGCCAAGACTAATTGAAAGGACACTGACAGACCCACCGTATAAATTCCCAAATTCATGTGGTTTTCAGCCCAGGTACAATCTCATCAAAACCAAAGTTTATTTTATATCCCAGCCAAATAAAGAGAGAGAAAAGGAGAAGGTGAGAAGCTTGAGATAAAACAGTTTCTCCCCTAAGTCCCTTTCTTTTCTGCACTTACAACAGCTCTTTTCTTCCTGGTGAAGTGGAGCCAGTTAGAAGGAACAGCAGGAGTTGCCATGTGGACACTCTACTGCAGGCTGCGGGCCTTTAACAAAAATTCAAATTAATTTAAGGAATACACAGAAATAAAGTTGCTAATCTGCTTTAAAGGGCATTGGATAGAGAACTGCATCTTTAATGATAGCATCTAAAACTGTTTTATTCAGACTTCAAACCATTTTTATGCTTAGCATTTTAATGATATATCTGATTTTTTATGATGTCTTAAAACACATCAAAATATAATGAAAACACCCAAAATAAATATTGCTGAACAAGCAGTGTGGTCTGGCTTAGAGGCTGTGCGTATTGTAGCATCAGCAACATAGAAAGTAATTGCATGCTTCACTTTCTTCACAGAAAAATATCGCCGGAATTCAGAATAAGCTTGACAACATTTTCTAAAAGAGATGTACATTTTAAAGGGTCTAACGATGCACTTGTATAATACAATCAGCACCTAATTAAATATAAATTCTATCATTGAAATAGGACCAGGCAGGAGGAGAGCGAATTCTGTCTATGGAAGGAGGAGGCAGGTCACGCAGAATACACAGTGACATCAAACAAAAGAGAGGAGATTAGGTCGCTGTTCCAATATGGGATCCTTATGACCAATTTTGGGGTAGAGGTACTTGATTGGGTATTGGCACGGGATTGTAAGGGTAAATAGAAGGGGATAGTTTTGGGGAAGGTGCTCCAGCATGTGTGTAAGGGACAGTAGGAGGTGAGCAGTATATATAGAGGTGGAACTGGTACAAGCCTCTTACCTGATGACGCCGGCGGTGGAACGATACCTATCATCCCTCCCTGTTTCGGTTCGATTTGTGTTGTGCAGTTCTGCAAACCATATTTTATGTGTTGTGCTAAAAAAAGGAAACAAAGATAAGAAAGAATGAATAAAAAAAGAGAAAACGTTTTTTTTGTATGTATATGGAAAGGGGTTACGTTAAGGTTCTCGGGAGTAGAGCCTCAGAAGTCCTTTAAATCTTGGATACAAACGTGACGTTACCAAAATAGTTTGCCTGAGTTTAACAAATATATGCAAAACCAACGCCATGTGAAATAACTGTAAATAACATGGCGTTAAACCTGTCTCACCCAAAGGCGGCGTTACATCCATGCCGAACGGAGAGGACAGGAGAGGAAAAGAAGCCGGTAAATAACAATAAGATAGTTAAATCATACCTAGCTGTGGTCGTACACTTATCCCGACCCTGTAACAGACCGATTTCAGTCTTAATGGGAGTAGCGCCACCTTTCAACACCTATCTGAACAAGCTCCTCACCCCTACCACATGCAGCACTTATCATCTGAGATCTGACTCCAAAAGACTGTTCATGGTCCCAGGTTCAGCAAAGTATCCGGCCGTTCCTCCTTCTCTTACCGTGCACCCCAAAACTGGAACAACCTACCAGAGACTCTCATATCCACCACCAGTTTAAGTTCTTTCAAATCTAAGGCTGTCTCACATTTTAATCTGGTCTGTAACTGTTACATACGCCTATAATATATGTTATCTCTAACTGTGCATGCAATGTCTTGTATATAAGGTATAACGCTGCTCACTGTGCCCAGGACATACTTGAAAGCGAGAGGTAACTCAATGTATTACTTCCTGGTAAAACATTTTATAAATCAATCAATTTAGCTCTGGCATAACCAACGTAACGTTAAATCCCTGCGGTAACTATGAGGGAGCTCCGTGGATATGCGCTGTTAAAGGGAACGCCTCTATGCATATCATTAGCACTAACGTCCGTTATAGTAATGCAAGGGCTCGTTACGGATGCAAACAGCACTTAGCACATCGTTACTGAACTTTGAAGATCTCGTTAGTGCTTAACGACATTTTAACTGAAGGATCTACCCCTTAAAGCTGCTGGTTGGGGTTCGGTGGTTCGATTGCCCCCTGTTGATATGGTTATGGACCCAGCGGTGTCCAGGGGAATATTTGGCCTTTGGGTATGCCGAGATGTCGGCTGTGGATGGTTTATGCGTTGCTTCACAGAAAAGTGTGGTTACCAGAAGGCAGTTCTTGGTGTTTGGATAACAAACTCTGGCTACCAGAGGTGGTGCAGGTGCAACCTGACCAGCCAACGTTTGGCTTATGGCTTAAATCATGGTGGTTTTGGTTAATAAACAAACGGTCACCATTCCCCCCCCCCCCCCATTCAGTTGTCTGTGTTGTATTGGATATGGAGAGGAGCGACTCTTGGGACATCCCACGGTTCCTATTTAGCAGAACGTTTGTTGTGTGCGGTAAGCTACATAAGTTAGGGAACTTCCGTAGGCGTTACCTGGAAGGACCTCCATCCAGCATGAGTAGAGGAACTCAAGTGGGTCCTATGTTTATGTGCAAAATGTGGGAGGGTCCGTGGTGTCTGTCCTAAAACATTCAAGTATATTACTACTATTTGTAAAGTAGTTATGATGCTATTATTCGTCAAACATATAAACACACGTATCTGATCAATATTAAAGCCGCGCGTATGGCGACGGATGACGCCACCCACGAAAGTTGTATTTCGCTTTGCAGCGACGTCACTAATGACCTGGCCATTGATTGGTTCAAAGGCTGTCACATGTGGCGACAGCCTCTTAAAAATCAAATTTGACTGGCTACCAAATTTTTGGTCGGGACGTCGCTCTTGTCACTCCCGTTGCGTCGCGCTTACTATAAGCGCTTGCAACGGCGACAATGCATTTGTTTTGGAGTGACGTCGCGTCGCCGTCGCCAGGCACTATCAGCGCAGCCTAACTCGGCAGACTCAAAGAAAACAAAGACATGTTCAATTTTCACAGGATACAAATATGTAACATTGTTACTACATTGGCGATTTGAATCTTCCTAAGGCCTGGGACATAGTACATTGAAGCTCGCTGAGGCGCGCTCCTGCTCTGCCTCGCCTGCTGAAAATGGGGCTTTTTCTGTCCTTGCAGGCGAGGCAGTGAGCGCGCTCAGGGGGCGGGGCGGAGGCGGAGCGGAGGCGTGCCAGGAGGCGGAGCGGGAGGCGGGACTAGTCCCCCGCTCCCATTGGATGGGAGCTCGCTTCCCCGAGCGGCAAATTTCAAACCTGCCTGTCTGTTCCAAGTTTCTCAGCCTCCGCACGCATCAGCGCGCATGTGGAGGGGGAAACTATAGCCGCGCTGATGACAGATGCAGGGGCTTTGTGCATCTGCTCAGCGCGGCTCAGCCCGCCTCAGCGACGCTTAAACTTACTATGTCCCAGGCCTAAGGAACCAATCACACTGATGAGTTGTTTAGTTGTTTGTCCCTCTATATGGGACTGCCGACTGTATGTGTCTACAGGCAAATTGTCAGTGTGTAAGATGTGGTATAGAGGCATCATTTTCCATTTCAATCACAACCCGGCAGACACATGGCTTTTAATTGTGTGATGTAATGAGGGGGAGGGGGGATTACATAGGAGTTTGAATGGAGCAGATCTAAGCAGAATCAGACTTTATTGTATATAGTATATACTGTTCAAGTGTATTAATGGAGCAAAACATTTAATATCCTACTTTTTATTAAATAAATCAGTTCTGTAGTATTAGATAATACTTACTGCAATTTAAAAAAAAATGCAACTCTTAATGCCATTTTGAATCAATTTTAATATACTGAGCATTCTTTGATTTCTATAGCAGGTACCCAGCTACCCAGCAGTGCAAGATCTGTTTGTGATAATTTGTTGCCAATGTTCCCAGCCGTTTGAGCTGCAAACTGTAACAATAGACAATGTTACCTTAGTAATACAAGAATACATTGTAGCTGCTGAGTTACACTGACTGAAGGATTGATTGAAACCAAAAGGCAGAGAAGCCGGAAAACCGAACACGGAGAAGCAGAATCTTTTGTTTATCGTTCACGGGAGTAGTAATTGACTTGCAGCTTAGGTGATTAGTTTTCAATAAAGTTAATCAAAGGCTGTATATATTAAATCAAAAAACATATTTTGTTTTTTTAGTGCCATGAGCAGCGCTGCTAAAAACAATGGGAATAAAATACGTTGAGCAAAATGCATTGGAAACAAAGTGAATGCAATCGTGTTATTTGAACTAGATTCACTGAGACAGCAGCAGAAACAAATACCATTTATATCCCTCTCATCCAAAAGGTTCCATTAGCAACTTGTAATTTGCAGCTCACTGCTGGGATGCGGGCGCACAGCTGTCTGAGTAATATTAACACAACATCTCATTTCAGAAAAATAAAACATAGGTTCGTCAAGCTTTAAAGCCCCACAATGCAAAACGATTTCCAAAAGCCGTACTTTCCAGACGCTGCGATTAGGGTCGTGGTTATTTATTTTCATACGATGCGTGCCATTTTTTTCTAAAACAAAATGTAGTTAACCCCTTTTAATAGGACCATTTCTTCTGGGATCAAAGGAAATACAGGGACATGTTTCATGGGTTAAATATGGGTGGTTGTCATTCTTTAACATCAGTTTAGTGTAAATCTTTTTAAACCATCAAATCTCCACATTTCGGGAGAATTTACCTTCTTTACCTAATCTCTTGTCGTCAGACTGTGTCTACAGGTAAATTGTCAACCCTGCATATATTGTAACATTGTGATAAGAAAAAGACACACCTGCATGTCAATTAAGTTGAACTTTTGTTGCTTTCTAATTGGGGCGAGATACTCATTCCATGTATACAGTTCTATTTACTTAGTGTGTAAAGTCATTTTGACGTCATCGTTAGTTCTTTGGGGCAGAGTTATGTTTAATGCTGCTGCACTTATTCCCATTGTTTGTCATGTATTTACCTCCTAATGCAATGTTGGGAAGCTCTGCGTACATGGTGGGGGCGCTGTCTTAATAAAAGTATACATATATACATAATATGTATCCGATGAGAATGAAATACACAGGGCTCAGGGCATGTATCATTGGTTAGCTGTATTAGCGCGGCAATTGGCACCTTATTTAAAACAAAATCCGACCTGTAGAAGTTTTTTTAAAAGAATTTTTAACATTTCATGTGTCTTAAAAAAAACTGCAGTGTTTTTAAAATCTTAACTAATCTATTTTGTGGTCTGACTGTTTATGAACTCTTGTATTTACAGGGCAAATTGCTCATAAACATTTTTTGTGGCCATATTATTTCCAATAGAAAGTCGCCAAGCCATCTTCCGATGACATTGCAGCTTTCTATTGGCTGCCAGAGTAAGACAGAACTCGGCGGCCATATTGTGTCTGTTGGGCAAGTATTCGTTTAGAAACTCCAGGTATCTCAGGCCGCGGGGGGTCCCTGGCAACGGGAGATACTGCAGATTGTCTCCGTGGGACTCACAGGTCCAGGTAATCCCTGGGGTCTGCTGCTTAAAGGTTTAGTAGTGGTGGTATATTAGATTAAAGGCACCTTAATGGGAACAACAGAAATCCTTGCCCTTCACACAGCTGTTTTGGGAAACGGCAGCTAACACTTAACCTTACTGTGCAGGAGATTCAATGACTTGTGGTTGGTGTCAACATTTGACAATAACCCACAGTTTCCTGCTCAATGGTAAATGCCAAATAAAGCAGTTATTTAGCCAAATTATCCACGCCGCAGTGCGCCAATGCCATTTGCATTCTGATCAGTTTAGCATAATAAAGCAGAGCTGAGCTGATGCGTTAGTACAGGGGATCCCAACCTTTATTACTCGGTCCTCTCCATGCTAGTGGATATATGTTCCGCGATGCCCATATAAATAAATCTTATTGCCTAACCATCAGACTATTGCTAATAAAACTGTGTGACCGATCCCAGGCAGTATAAAGTCCTGAGCTTGTGGGGGGAACACACACTTAATAAGGCCTCAGCTGCACCTCAGTGAGTGCAGGCAGCATGGGGGGTGTAGCTTTCAATCACTGCGAGAGCTTCCAATGTTATGCCCCACAATGCCTTGCAGCTGTCGATCCAAAGCATTGTGGGGAGCGACTCTGGAAGCTCCTGCTGTAAGTGACAGCTATGCCCCCCACGTGCAGGTTGGGGCCATACTAAGTGCGCAGTAACCACATGGGCTCAGGAACCCGCTAAACTGCGTGGGGGCCGCCATTACAGATTGTGTTTGGCGAGCCCTTTGGAGACACCTCGCATACCCCATGGGATTCTAGAGCCCAATGTTGGGAATCTCTATGTTAGTGTAAGGGGATCCAGACATAAAAAGACCACAAAAGACAAAGGTGTCCATTGCTATTTTTCCGGGGACTCTGCTCATTCATTTGGAGCCAACAATCGCAAATGGCCATTTGTGTAACCGATGCCCCTCTGGCAGCAAAAGAGTAGAAGGGTCAGTCCCGCTTTGCTTCCTGTGTGAATGAACACGTTTCTGTGGGGCCGTGTAATTCTGATATTATTAGGGAATAATTGTTCTTCGACTTTATTCAATGACGACGGCACAATGAGTTTAAACAAAACAGAAGGAATTATTGGGCAGATTTATCAACATCTCCCAGCTGCAAAACTGGGGCATAAAGTTCTACAAAAGACTGCACCAGAATGATTTACACAGAGAGATCTATGGGGCATAGTGTGTGTAATAATGTGTGTATCAAGCAAAGGTGGGGAAATTATGGAACAAATTGCACCATATGTATCAAACTAAAATATCCCATTGAAATTCATGGGATTTTTTTGCCTGAAGAATTGCATCACGTTTGCCTCGATACATACAGGCATACCCCGGTTTAAGGACACTCTAAGTACACTCGCGAGTAAGACATTTTGCCCAATAGGCAAACGCCAGCTCGCGCATGCGCCTGTCATCACGTCCTGAACAGCAATACCGGATACATACCTGTACCGAAGCTGTGCGCAAGCGAGGAGACTATAGAGCATGTTACAAATGCGTTATTTACATCAGTTATGCACGTGTATGACGATTGCAGTACAGTACATGCATCGATAAGTGGGAAAAAGGGAGTGCTTCACTTTAAGTACATTTTCGCTTTACATACATGCTCCAGTCCCATTGCGTACGTTAATGTGCGGTATGCCTGTACAGTATTCCTCTACTCATCTACTGTATGTATCAAAGCAATTGGAGCACAATTGGACTATTTTCACCTTGTACATAAATTTCAAAGCATTTTGCTCCAATGTTGCCCCATATGCCCCAGTTTGCACCTTGGGGGGAGTTAGTAGGAGGAGTTGGGGGGAAGTTACATGGTGCACAGATTATAATGAGATGTATCACATTCTGCGTCCCTGCCCCAACTTGCACCTTGGGGAGAGTCAGTAGGAGGAGTTGGGAGGAGTTAGATGGCGCACAGATTATAATAAGATGTATCACATTCTGCGTCTATGTCCCATCTTGCACCTTGGGGAGAGCCAGTAGGAGGAGTTGGGGAGGAGTTACATGGTGCACAGATTATAATGAGATGTATCACATTCTGCGTTTCTGCCCCAGCTTGCACCTTGGGGAGAGTCAGTTGGAGGAGTTGGGAGGAGTTAGATGGCGCACAGATTATAATGAGATGTATCACATTCTGCGTCTCTGTCTCAGCTTGCACCTTGGGGAGAGTCAGTAGGAGGAGTTGGGAGGAGTTACATGGTGCACAGATTATAATGAGATGTATCACATTCTGCGTCTATGTCCCAGCTTGCACCTTGGGGAGAGTCAGTAGGAGGAGTTGGGGAGGAGTTACATGGTGCACAGATTATAATGAGATGTATCACATTCTGCATTTCTGCCCCAGCTTGCACCTTGGGGAGAGTCAGTTGGAGGAGTTGGGAGGAGTTAGATGGCGCACAGATTATAATGAGATGTATCACATTCTGCGTCTCTGCCCCAGCTTGCACCTTGGGGAGAGTCAGTAGGAGGAGTTGGGAGGAGTTACATGGCGCACAGATTATAATGAGATGTATCACATTCTTTTTCTCTTTTATTTGCCCCAAAAATCCTCCATAACTGAAGAGGTGTACATCCAACATTCTGCATCAGATGTAAGAAACGGTTCTCACATATACCCAACTCTGCTCCAAAACACAGAGCAGTGCGTCTAAACTCACGTTTCTCTACGTTCATACATAAACCCCAGAGTATTTCCTTTGATAAATCTGTTGCTATTTCCTTTTGAAATATAACCTTCAAGGTCTGGATTAACAGTTCGCAAACAGTTTTATCAAGAAAGAGATTAGGTAAAGATAGTAAATACTCTCCAAAGAACGTGCTTGCTATAGAGTCATCAAAAGCAGAACGCATTTTTAAAACATACTTAAACCTGTCTGATTTTTGTTTTTTAATGTTGTCATTCACCTATACATGCCACTGTCATTAGGTCACTTCGGTGCTAGGAGGACTGATCCTCTAATGCAGAGGGGGCTAACTCCTGTCCTCCAGGGCCTCCAACAGGTCAGGTTTTCAGGATATCCCTGCTTCAGGACAGGTGGCTTAATCTTGAGCCACTTGTTCTGAAGCAGGGACTGATTGAGCCACCTATGCTGAAGCAGGGACTGATTGAGCCACCTCTGCTGAAGCAGGGACTGATTGAGCCACCTGTGCTGAAGCCGGAATATCCTGAAAACCTGATGAGGACTGGAGTTGCCCACCCCCTGCTCTAATGTGTCACTAGATGCAAATAATAATAATATATATTAGTGTACTTTATTGGAATATCAAATGGCTATTTGAGGAAAATGTAGGGGAAATGAATAAGAGAACAAGGGATTATTCATGTCTTCAGAGTTATCTCGCTGGCTTCCAGCAGACGGTAATCTGTCATCTTTTATGCATTGATGATGATAGAAAACATATCGCCACTACAAGCAGAAACGGCATGAAATTGAACCATCCTGTGCTTTAATCCGCTGTATATGTTTAGCCCATTCACACTGCAGGAAGGCCGAGCCTCATGACGACCATGTAAAAAAATGCTTATAACTTGACAACCGTCTTCTGCAGCAGATAACAGGCAAGGAGGCATGTGCATCCAGGCAGATTCAAAGCAACTGCACCGTGTGTATCAAATAAAAAAATGCCATTCATTTCAATGGGATGGGGTGCTTCGATGCATATGGTGCACGTTTGCCCTAGAATTGCACCAGTTTTGCCTTGACACATATGCCCCGAGGGGTGGTTATTAATCAAAGGCTGCTGACTGCAAAAACGGGGACAAAATTAGTGCATACAGTAGGAATCGCACCGCATTGATCCAAAGGAAAAACTCCGGTTTATTTCCACGGGATTCTTTGGCTTTGGTCAATCTGGTGCAGTTTTTATTCCACGGGTGTTGCCCCAGTGATACATAACTGCCCCATATTTACAAAACACTATTGTTCTCAGTGGGATTTCTGTGTTTTGATTAATCTGGTGCTGTTTTTTGGGGGGGGGGGTTGTTGCAGCTGTTGGACCCCAGCTTGGTATCAAGAAGACTTTAAAAAAGATATCCCCCTCAAGTTTCCCAATATCTCGGGATCTAAAAGAGCTCTAAACATATATGGGAATAGCGGGATAAAAGCGCAGCTAAGCCTGGCACAAGTAAGTACAGAATCAGGCTGTCATTGATGAATCCACATTTAATGCAGCAGCATGAGGGGTACTTTAAAAAAAATGTGAATCGGGTTCGTCTGCGATGATCCGTGGTTCTCTGAGCCCCCTGCAGACGTCCGTGGCTTGTGGCAGGGGTGCTTAACTTTAGTCCTCAGGACACCACCACCCCTCCAACAGGTCAAGTTTTAAGGATATCCCAGCTTCAGCACAGGTGGAGCAGTCTTCGACTGAACCACTGATTGAGCCACCTGTGCTGAAGCAGGGATATCCTTAAAACCCGGTAATCTCTTCAACCACTGGTAATGAATTATTTTTCCTTTTCACAATCGCTATATGCCATGATGGGATTATTCTCATTGCTAATACCTAGCGCTCAATGTATTGCTTCTAGAAAGTCACAAGACAATGCATACATTTGATGCGGCTAGTGATTCACCATTACTGGTGATTATGCTCAGTGCTAATACAGGCCTGTATATATTCCTTCTAGGATAATCCATTTGATGTGACCAGTGATTGTTTGGGATCAATTTAAACACTGAGGTTTTTGTATTTCTTTGTCTAACATTCACCATCTTCACCAATGATACGTCTCTACCCGTACTTGTCTTATCTTTTAAAATGTTGTCTATGGACGGTACCAGATGAGTGGCAAATCCAATGATATCATGTTTTTCAGCGGTTTTGCGGGTAGACAGGAGATTCCTGGCTACGTCAGCTACAAGAGGACACGATTACACACATTTTCATCCCCAGGCTGTAGCCCAGACACAAAATGTGTCATTGAGAGAAAAGTAAAGTCAGTGCAGTGTGCAAGACCATGGAAATGCAGAACTTCGCCAGACGTTGCCCTAGCGTGACGAGCTGAAGGCTGTGGTGAAGTTTGTCTTCTTTATCTCTGGCATGCAGCTCTAGCTGTTTCCCGTTCTTCTAAGGCACACGATTATCTGTCTGCAGTGAATGTCTGGATCTCACCACTCAAAAGAGATGCTGTGGTTGCTTCTGAGAATAGCCTTGTGCTTGGTGTTCCTGAATGGACAGGCTGTAAATCTCTTATCTGACATGCGCTAGTTGGTGAAATGGGGCCGCGATCTTCTATTGTCTGAAACCATTTCCGCTGGCCACCTTAGTCTATGACAGACGGGGCTGATTTTGAACCCTTGCTGATGACCCCTCTAGCGTACTCCCTAGGGGTGCTAATCTCTTGGGTCAGAATAACTCAAGTAGTTAAAAAGCAACAGTGCTAGATCCATATTAACTAAACTGCATTACATTAGTAAACTTTGTCCCAAGGTAACACCAGATTCCCCAAGATATGCAGAAATAATTCCCATAATTCAATGTATCACAATATAGTTAATGGGAGGAATATAGTTAACAGGAGTCAAAAAAATGGCAGCGCGTATGTGCACTAATAATAGCTAATGTGTATATGGAAAACAGCTGCATGTTAACAGAGAACTATTGTAAGAAATCCCTAGACTTCATTATTCTCATTTAAATCTGCCTATCTAGATATATCATATATTGTTTTGCGTTGATTAGTATGTGTGTATTTATTATAAAATGTTTTACCAGGGAGTGATACATTGAGAGTTACCTCTCGTTTTCACGTATGTCCTGGGCACAGAGTTATAATGACAAATAATACATGGTTACATTAAGTGAGCAGGGTTATACATTACATACAAGACATTGCATGCAGTTAAAATAATATATATTATAGGTGTATCCAACAGCTATAGACCAGATTAAAATGTGAGACAGCCTTAGTTTTGAAAGAACTTAGACTGGTGGTGGCTGTGAGAGTCTCCGGTAGGTTGTTCCAGTTGTGGGGTGAAGTGTGTGTGAGTGTGTCCAATAAACAATATCACTTGTGATCACATTCACATGTCTTAGACAGGTCTGCAACCCTGCCTTTCACCATTATCATCTAGTGCTTCCACTGCAGCAAGGGATTCTGGGAAATTACATGCAAATGAACACACCATGTGTCACCTTTTGCCTGAAATCCATTTACATTGAACACATATAAGCAAATGTTCTGCTGTTCACACAGCTTTTAAGCACAGCATGGGATTATATACAAAGCCAGTCAAACCACTCACATACATGTTTCAATATGAGGTTCGTTGTACTGGCTTTGCCATTTTCAAGGCTGGGTAGGTTTACCATATATAATTTATATAAGTTATGGTGGGGGAAAAAGGCGACAAAAAACCTCAACCGTTAGCATGTAGCCAATAAAGAATATCACTTGTGAGCACATTCACATGTCTTAGACGCGTGACATGTATGTGATGTGTGACATGCACGGGATGTATAAAACGGAAAGTGAATCCCTGCGCTTCCGTGATTCACTTTCCGCAGGGATTCACTTTCCGTTTTTCACTATTGTATGGCCATTTTTTTCGCCTAGCTGCATGCTCCTTACATGGCTGAAGCGCAGGTGAGCATATATTTGTTATGCATGGGATGTGTGGCATTTAACAATATAGCTGATTATTATCAGTCATTCCACACGAGGCGCTGATGCTAAACTGACTCCAATCAGTGAGACAGGAAATCAGTGAGAGATGACTGGTCTGTATACGGTCTGATAACAGCAGGCATTTCCCCTATCTCTTTGTACAGCTATATCCAGTACACAGCGCAGGCTGCAGGGAGATCTCTCGTTACTCACCATCTCTTCGCCTTTTGTTTTAACATTAACATTTTTTTGTGGCTTATGTATTTCAGTTCGTATTAAATCTGGTAATCTATCAATTAATACAGGGGGGGTCAACTCCAGTCCTCAAGCCCCCCACAACAGGTCAGGTTTTCAGGATATTCCTGCTTCAGCACAGGTGGCGTAATCCATCCCCCCTTCAGCACAGGTGGCCCAATCTGTCCCTGCTCAAGCACAGGTGGCTCAATCAGAGGCTCATTCTAAGACTGAGCCTCTGATTGACCCACCTGTGCTGAAGCTGGGATATCTTAAAAACCTTACCTGTTGGGGGGTGGAGGGCTTTAAGCCTGGAGTTGAGCCCCCCTGCATTAATGTATAGGAACATCTATCATCTTCCTGGGGCGATCACACGACCCGGAAGTGCTGGAGATCCGGTGACACTCTGCTACTTGATTGAATATGCAGGCGTTTTATTTCAGGAAATGTAGAAACAAATAGGAGGTTTTGAGACGTATTTAAAATGTGCAGCTCCGCAGACATACCGTTTGTCACAGAGTTCATGATATTGCAGAGGATCTGTTAAAGCAGCTTGCCAAGCTGCTGTTTTTTATTTTTCCCCCCTTTAATATGTACATTAATACAATCCACACAGTGATATGTAATTAGCTAAGTTGCCGATTGATTGGAGAAGATTTGGTTCGGGGTGTACACTAAATTTCCATCAGTGCAGCAGAAGAGGACCAAAGATGCAAAGTTCTGTGGGGAAGATCATGTGACCAGGCAGTCACTAGATACAATTGGGGCACTGCTAGACAGAGGGCAGGGCTCAAAAAGGGGTGTGCCAGAGCATGTTTCAGAAGAGGAAGAGGATGTGACTTTGTAAATGGTTGCTATAGAAACAAAAAATGCTTGTTACATTGAATGACATTTTAATGCATTACAGAGTTGTCTTTTTGTTTTTTTAATGCTACAAGTATTTCTCATAGTACAAAACTGATTTATTTAAAAAAACACACACGTAGGTTATTGCTTGGTCTGCAGCTTTAATAAGTAGCCTTTTTAAAAAATAATGACAGTCACAGAAGCATGTACTGTAGTATAGAGAGTGCAATCTTTTTTCCCTGCGCCCCCCTGCGGGCTGTTCCCCTCTCTCCACGCTCCCACACCCCTTACTTTGGCTCCAGCGGCATGATGTCACGTTGCCATGGCAACATGACATCACATGACCTCGCGGATTGCCATGGCGACGCGTCTCCAGAAGAAAGGTAAGTGCAGTTTACAGAGGCCTCCGCCGCTTCCCCAGGAACTTAATTGAAGTGCCTCTGTAAAC
The DNA here is from genome assembly GCF_040206685.1 of Ascaphus truei. Classification (NCBI taxonomy): domain Eukaryota; kingdom Metazoa; phylum Chordata; class Amphibia; order Anura; family Ascaphidae; genus Ascaphus; species Ascaphus truei. The sequence continues at coordinate 27,075,892 of NC_134488.1, forward strand.
CCCGCGCCCCCCCAGTTTGCGCACCGCTGCTGTATTATGTGGGCAGTCCCAAAGACAACAGGGATGTTGATCAACTGTGTCTTTGTATCCACTGTATGGACAGTAATTTAAATATAAGAGCAGACTTCCCGGATGTAACAGGAATACGTGGGCGTACACGGGTGGGGTGAACCTTTTGAAGAAGGCTTTGCCACTAGATGAAATGGTGTCTGTTATAACAGATACCTGCCCCTCTATCTGGGATTTACAACTTTGCAGAGATCCCAAATACCCAACGTGTCTGGGGTACACTGCATTACCCTCCAAGAAGATCCTTGTGCGAGCCTAGACAAGCAAGGCAGGGTGAAGGCTGTTACTGACAAGGTGGTGCACATTGGGAGTTTTGTTCAAGAGCAACAACTGCATCACCCCCAGTATGTACAACTTCTGGGTGAACTGGACACTGAATATGGAGAGCTTGTTTTGCACTCCGCGGAGCTTTGGGTAAGCAGGGGACTGTATTTGAACACTTCACTGCACCTAATTCAGGTATCCATCCGCCACTTGCTTATGCAACGTTCTCTTGAGTATCTGTTGTCTATAAATTTAGCATACAGTAGGTTGAACTTGATAGCCTTTTTTTTAATGTCTTTTTTCATACTCATCTACAATGTAACGATGTATCTGTATAGCAGTGTCTGTTAGATCAGACTTTTGTCACTGATATCACAAGTCACCTGAAAAATGCAACATTTTCCTCCAGGGGGGGGGGGGGGGAACTGTATCTTCCCACCCTTGTTACAAGAATCCAAAAACGTCATGATACAGTTACCAATAGTGTCAACTCGGCTCACATCTTGGAATTTGACCCATTTCCAACATCTTAAAGAGGCGCTGACCAAGAGGTCTGATGCCGGCCAAGCAGAGGACAATGTATCAGATCCCTTGGCCATGCTTACAGCGCTGAAGCTGACCTGGAGCCATTCCTCCTATTATTTATTTATGTATAAAATGTGTTACCAGGAAGTAATACATTGAGAGTTACTTCTCGTTTTCATGTATGTCCTGGGCACAGAGTTATAACAATACATGGTTACATTAAAAGAACAGCGGTTATACAGTCAATTCACAGACATTTCATGGACAGATAGAATTGGAAAATTGGGTACAGGGGATAAAAGGGCTTGTGAGTTTCAGATTCATATAGAGCAGCTTTAACATCACCAAACATCAGCGAACGGCTCACACCCTTTGGCTGCGCCAAATGCTGTCCGCCTTTCTGAAGTGGTTCAGATTGAATGCAGCTGTGAATAGAAAGTTCTTGGCTCATTAACATTCCAGTGGGTGGGGTTGACGTTCCGCAAAGTACCAGCAAATGTTAACCCTTAGCAGGTTGGTCCTGTGCAGAGGGGAGCAGCTCTTGGGGAGCCCCCATCAGGCTGTCCGCATTTGGGCCAACGCAGATGGCCACCTGATCCATTTCATTGTGACTTTGCAATTGGGTGTGAGAAACTTGGCCATGAGAAGGACAATTTTGAGGAAGAGCTCATTAATGTGCAAGCACTGGTGGGGAGCGTAATTAAACACCCGATGACAGCTTGGGGCAAGCGTTTCAGGTCCTGTTCTGCGCCTGTGTTCTGCAACGTTGTGGTCTATATATGGTTCCACCTACACGTGTGGACAAACAGCCTCTGCCATGGGACTCGTCAAAAAGAATAAACAGGTTGGCAGATGGAAACCTCGCTGATGGACGCGTTGTGCCTGTTTCAGTCTTACGCCTAACTTCCAAAAGCTGGTAGAAAATGTGGTCGACCAGAAGCCACAATGAATGAAGATGTGTGCGCTCAGATGGATGTGCTTGTAAAACTCTTTGCCTTGAATTAGAATGTTTCTTGTTGTGTTTTTACAGATTGGTGTCTCTTTCTTTGATCAATTGTGACATTGTGACTTATTACTGAGGTTACGGGTAATGTGTGGCCCTTCTGAGATGTTATATTGAAAACATATGTTACTATTTGTTAAATATTCACACTGCGATACTTGTATTATATTAAAAATGAATATGGTGACATTTCTACGTTTTACTAAATGTAACTAGAGTGTTAATAATTAGAAGTAAAATGACATTAAAATACGGTTACAGCCCCCCTACTTTTTGGGCATATGTGTGCACATGCTCGTGCGGGCTGTTTAAAGTATTTTAGCCAAAGTGATAAAGGGGAAAACAATACTGTAATTACCAGGTAAAGTTACACTTGTATTAGCCAGAAGAAAACAGAAGCTTGTTCCTTTTTAATAAACACACAGAATCCCAGCAAGCTCAAAGAAACCCCAAAACATACCACATTATATATGTATGTATATATATATATATATATATATATATATATATATATATATATATATATATATATATATATATATAATGTGTGTGTGTGTGTGTCAAAAGGAGTGCTACTGGGTGTGGCCAAACGTATACAACAAAAAACAGAAAGGCCCAATGCTACATCCAATATGACAAAAATATGACAAAAATACACAGTGAAATACCTATACTGCATATCTCTTGAAAAAGGGTCATTTAGTTAAACCCTTTGGCCAAAGCGTTATAAGCCTGCGATCCACGACAAGGCATAACTGTTTATACAGAATGCTAGTAACAAACTTTCAATTACCTTGCTGTGTTCTTTTAAAAAAACGTACTGTTGAATGAATAAGCCATATATAGAAAAGTCTACGGCCCTAAATACTGTAGTGTAATAATATTTCTAATAAATCCCAACTGTCGTGAACACTTTGGTAAGAATGCTTTTAGCTCCAGAAGGCTCGGAAGAATGTCCTTTGTCTCTCTTCATTTATTTAATAAAAGTTAATACTTTCCTTATGAGTTCAATGTTTTATATCTTTGGGAAGCTATAGAAAATGCTATTGTCCCCTTTTTAAATATGTGTGTACAACACACGGATGCTGTTTTCACTTCATTTTTTGTTTTCCTATTTCTGGTTTGATGGCAGATATAGCTGGACTGTGTAACGCTAAAACAATATAAGGTGAGAACCTCATAAAATAGGAAATTAAATGTAAGGTAAACGGCCATTTATTCACATGGTATAAATGCCTTACACCTAAACACCCTTATTATCATACAGACAACCCCATAATCTCAAGAAAATTATGGCGAGATGTAAGGTATCCAACAGTACAACTGAATGCGGGACAAGACCATGCCAGGATGCAAGATGCAAAACCTGCGCAATGCTCCACACAGCGGGCACAATACAAATACCACACAGGAATCTGGAGTACAAAATCAGAGGAGGGTTCACCTGTTCCTCCAGCAATGTCGTGTACCTCATCATGTGCATGAAATGCCCAGGGGGCTGCTACTACATAGGTGAGACGGGACAGGGGCTAAACAAGAGAATTAATCTTCATCGCCACAGCATCACACGGTTGCATGAATACAAATTTATGCAACTGTTTGGGACACTTAGCAGTGGCCTAAACTGAGACCGCAGTTTCATGAGTCACTACTGACATGAGATCTCTCTTCCCATGAGTGCTAAAGGCCATGTTAATACATACTGCGCTATTTGAATACACACACAGCTGTCTCTTACACATACAAATGTATATATGTATTTGCACACTCACACAGCGGATTGCCATCTTGTGAGTGTCATTAGGAAAGGTTAACTCATGTGTCAGTGTTCTATCTAATTCTGCAGCTCTGGTTGGAAAGAGTATCTTAATAGTAAGAAGACAGCCTTTGAAGTGTGCGAACTGGCTATGTTGGGCTGAGATGACTATTTCCACTGCACATTATCAGACCATCTGACTGTAACACCACCGCCTCTATATAATGTTACTCACATCAGGTGGGGGAATGCCCTATTGACCATATCTTTGTGGATTAACTCAGGTTTGCAGGAAGAATTGTAAGGCTTTGCACGTACATTGTAGTGTCGTCATTCTCACACACGGAAATAAATGCGAGGCATCTTTTAACATCACAGGCTCAGGGTTAACACATCACTGTGAAATTTTACATGTGATCATTTAATCACACATCATTTCGCAAATATACATTCATCAACTATTCTAAAACATGTGTTGAGAGACACACTTGTTAGTTTTTTTTATTTGTTACCGTTTCCTTAAAGCAGCCGTCTAAGCGGATGTTTTTTTTTATTTCCCCTTTAATATGTGCATCAAAACAATCCACACAATGATAAGTAATTAGTTAAGTTGCCGATCTACAGTATAAGTTCTCCTGTAATCAATCGGCGAAGATTCGGATCAGGGGTTCACTAAATGGCTGCAGATGTGTATTGACTCAGTATCTGTGACTTTGTAAATGGTTGCTAGAGAAACAAAAAAGCTTGTTACATTATAATACATAAAAAATATAATTCAGAGTTGTTTAAAAAATGCTACAAGTATTTACTCATAGTACAGAACTTATTTATTAAAAATAAACACACACATGTAGGATATTGTTTGGTCTGCAGCTTTAGGTTCTGATTTACTGTTAATTTATTTTTAAGCTATGGAAAATGATAATTGACAATAATGTGTTTGTTTCTATGGTGGAATAGCAAATAAAGAATACCACTTGTGAGCACATTCACATGTCTCAGACAAGTCTGCAACCCCGCCTTTCCCCATTATCTCTTAACATACAGGGCTTCCACTGCAGCTAGGGATTCTGGGAACTGACAGGCAAATGAGCACACAGTGTCACCTTTTGCTTTATGTCCAGTTTAACATGGACTCCTATGAGACAAGATGTGAATGTGCTCACATGTGGTAGTTTTATTTGCTGTACACTGTACGGTGGAGGGTTTTTGTCACTTTTTTACCCACCATAACTTATATGGTGGAATAAAAATAAATGGTTATTTACTTCTACTGAAGGCATACTCGAGCATAACCACTTACATATCGTCGTCGTAAGGTTAAAAGTCATTAACTACATTCTTGGAGTACTGAGGAAAAGGCAATTACATGTTCTTTTTTACATTGTTTCAAAATCATACTTAATAAGTTTTATGTTTTGGTGACTGAACTATGACTAAAAATATCAAGAAATTCCAAGTCAGGAATTGCATTTAGTGAGTTTATGGCCCAAAATGCATTTATTGAGTTTTACCTCTACAACGACAATATATTATACACTGGGTGTCTCTGTACAGCAGGGGTGCACAAAGATTGTGCGCTGCACCCCCCTGCCTGCAAGCCCCAGTGCTCGCGCCCCCCCCTTCACTGTATTAAATTATCATAATTATTATTATTATTTACTTGTAAAATGCCACCATGTTCAGCAGCGTGGTACAATAGAAACAGGATGACATAACTTACATAAACAGAATGACATACCAAATAACAACAAACAGTCTGGATGTGGGGTTTATATTAGCTTACTGGGTACCTGTGTGTGGAGGTGAGCAACGGCAGCTTTTGGAAGATCTTAAAAATGGCGGCGTTATTCCCATGCGCTCATATGAGCGAGTCTCAGGGTCTCAGATGTTAGGTAAACTGCTCGTTACCATATGATTTGCATACGAGTAACCCAGACGTCCGTTAAAATGTATCGTTCTGCTATTTTTCAGGTGAATGCGATAACATCGGAGTGCTAAGCACCTTTGAGGATACGCGTTATGGATACCGCTACGTAAGATGGTGATAAGGTGACGCTAAAAATGTAACGCACTTTTGTGGTTCTACCCCAAAGGGGCTGATAAACTGAGCAAAGCACTTTATCATCGCGCAGAAATTTCATTTAAAATTGCCCTTGTCTGCGCCTGCGTACTAATCGGAAAGGTCTCAATCTGCGCTATCAGCGTCAAGAATTTGGGGGCGCGCAGTAACGGGCTGCTCTTGGCGTACAGTTGGACATGGGATGTACGAAAACATGTCGCGGAAAAGAATGAACGTTCAACTGTTAACACTTTGGGTGCTCACGGACGTAGCTACTATGTCAGGGGTGACCAACTCCAGTCCTCAAGGGCCACCAACAGGTCAGGTTTTCAGGATATCCATGCTTCAGCACAGGTGGCTCAATCAGTCCCTGCTTCAGCACAGGTGGAATCAGTCTTCCACTGAGCCACCTGTGCTGAAGCAGGGATATCCTTAAAACCTGCCCTGTTGGTGGCCCTTGAGAACTAGAATTGTCCAACCCTGTGCTATGTCAAAGGGTCCCTCGACATAGCAGGTTCGTCATCATCTAATTGTTCGGTTTTGTAGGGGAGATCCTGTCATCGGGGACTGAGTAATCGCGTGATCGCGATCAGAAGGTTAATCATGTTAGCGCAGAATGAGTTTTGAGCTGCGAACTGCGTGTCCTATGTATGAAGTCGCACAACGACCTCCGTACATACGAGGCACCTCCTATGCACCAAGGTTTTAGTAGGAACCTTTTGAGTCGCCAATCCATCCGCAGACATACATTGTGACCGTCCTGCCGCATTAGTCTTTTGACGACAAAAAACATGACTAAATTGAAACAAGGGGATTTTCCATCAGCCCTTGAAGTACAAAAGCATTTTGCAGACACGCGGGAAACATTTGCTTCTATGGCAGACGTTGAGAACAATTGAATCCGAGAGGCAAAATTGCAAACTCAGCGGGACATGATTCCAAGACTACAAAAGAAGGATGTGGGAATTTTAAAGCAATATTTTTTTTTGCACATTTGTTTTTAAACATGAGGTTTGAAGCAGGGGGGGCGGGAGGGGGTCTTTTGTTCATTTCCGCTCCGGGGACCCCCTGCTTCTGGAAATACAAACCTCCAAAGGGGGTGCCGCATCACGTGGGCCAATAGGAAGCCTCACCGGATGACGTCACGCCTTCCTATTGGCCCACAGGGCGCGGGAGCTTGGAAAAGCGGCCATTACGTGAGCCCTGCTACCCAGCCGGAGTGGCTACTGGCATCCACTATGGAGGTCTGTATCTCAGGAACCGGGGGGTCCCCGGAGCGGAAATGAATGGGGTGCAGCTCCGGAGACCCCCTGCTTCAATCCTGTCTTAAAAATTAAGTATTCGTAAAAAAACATCGCTCGCTTGGATTGCTGCTTTGAGTTTCAGAATAGGTGACAAAGGGTCACTCTGTTGCCCGAAACGTCAGGCCTCTCTTTGCCTTGGTGTCAGCCTAATATATCCATTTTATTTGTATATCCTTTCTATGCACCTTTTGTGGACATTTTATAAATATATATTGTTGAACGGTTTATTACTTTTTCTATTGTAAGATTATTGGCTTATTTTTGCCCAATTTACGTCAATGTAGATATATTTCTACATGATAACTTCATTGGTTGTTTATTTTTTGTTCTTGACATGTGTCCCACGTTTCTATAGTATAGAACAGTGGCCCAGGGGGGTGGCCACTGGGATAATGTGTCATTTTATTTATTTGGAGCTTTTTGCTGTTTCCTTTTATTTACACAGTCAAGATAAAGGTCTTGAATCTTACCACGCTTAATAAGACCCCAAACTGCACCTTAGTGAGTGCAGATAGCATGGGGGGATACTGCTGTTACTCACTGCAGGAGCTTCCAAAGTCACACCCCATAATGCCTTGGTGCTGTGGATGCAAAGCATTGTGGGGAGCAACTTTGGAAGCTCCTACTGTAATTGAAAGCTATACGACCCATGCTAAGGTGTAGTTTGGGGCTTTACCATTATGGGCACAGTTCCCACACAGGGTTATAAAACCCACTATACTGCCTGGGAGCTGCCATTACATATTTTTGGAGGTGAACCCTTTGGAGACACCTCACACACCCTTTCCAAACCACTGATCTATTTTAATACTTGACTACTGTGTAAAGGAGACGGTTCTACACATGCAGGCGCATATAAGCATTAATATACACTGACCCCAATTTACAATCTGACAGAACCCATTTTCTACTAGAGGGGTTAATCTCTTCTGTATGAATGTGAGAACGTCTACATCTTCATGTAAAAGCTAACGTGTTCCAGGCCCAAATAACAGTTGTGTGCAATGTACATAATACCAGGAAGTATAATACAATTAGGGGTAAACGCTTGAGAAATGAGTCCCTGCCCAGAAGACCTTACAATAAACAGATGTAGCCGGCTTCATGGATCCATATGGTGGGATATTCTGGCCATTGATAGCTACAGAAACCTTGATATTCTATTATAATGGGATCTGTTGTGTTTTCTGGGGCAATAATGGTCACCCTCTACATTGGCAAGTGAAGGTGCACACTACCGAGTGGCCTGGCACTGCCTACCTACGGCTACATCCGCACTTCACAACATTGCACCCTCAAGACTAGTGAGTATCTGCCTTTGGGCACCACTATGGTCCTTCTGGTACCATGGCCTCTGTCACGGCTAACCCCATTTGCTATTCACTGTCTGTCAGCCAGAGAGGAGAGGTGGATCTTCAGGTAGCCTGAGAATGAAGCGTGAGATCAGGCATGTGAGGATGGGATTGTGTAGATACGAGGGTGATGTGTAATGTTGCCCTTTCTTGACCTACACCCTAAGCAATCCCACTTCTCGCACAACCGTCGGAGGTACGGGTCAGTGCCTGTAAGTGATCGGGAAAGTACCGGAGTCAGTGGATATGAGGTAATGGGCGGGTATTTGATTACCCCTGGTTGAAGGTGCATTGAGGAGCTCCTCTGAATAAACAGGAGCGCTGCAGAATACATGTGAGTGCTGGCATAGGAGAGGTGGGTGACCCATTGAAGATCCACTGAATGGACTGGCTAATAGGTAAAAGACAAAAGTGCTACAGGGTGCTCCAACAATGTAAGGAGGGTGGCAGAGTGCCCCAAGGATGCAGGAGGGTGCCGAAGATTAAGTCCGTAATGTCTATAAGGATGCAGGGTGCTCCAATAATACAAAAGCTAAAGCAAAACTTCCAAAAGGATACGTAGGATGGAAGCAATCTGTATGAGAGGTGTGATGGAGGGTGGGTATCCCAAGAATAAATGGGGCAGGTGTTTGTTTGGATTAGGTGGGAAGCTGGGGGTGCCTCCGTAGCTGAACCCCTTTAATTGAACTCCAGAGATCCCCTGCTTCCTGAGATACTTATCTCCGTAGACTGCACAGTGTATGCAAGTGACGTGTGGTTTCTATGCAGAAAGCAGCTGTACTGTATAAGGAATCGGGGATGTTATAGATTTGATTAATGAAATACCTAATATAGAATATTTTCTCTTTTATTGGAGAGGCAATTCAATACGAAGCTGGGGGTTATAAGTTATAATGTGATTCTCTGTAATAAATTATTATATTATTTTCTACAAGACTAAAATACTGAGTCACAAACAGATCAGGGGGTTCCCAACCTTTATTACATGGTGCTCCCCCTGCTGGACAATGCTAGTTCTGTGAACCCCTAATAAATAAATCTTATTACTGACTCATCAGACTATCGCTAACAAAGCTGTGTGACCGATCCCAGGCAGTATAGTGTCCTGAGCTTGTGGGGGGAATACACGCTAAATAAGGCCCCAACTTGCCGGCAGCATGGGGGGGGGGTGTAGATGGCAATTACTGCCCCACAATGGCTTGCTGCTGTGGATGCAAAGTATTTGGGCCATACTAAGTGCGCAGTCTCCATACAAGCTCAGGAACCCACTATACTGCCTGGGGGGAACCGCCATTCTATTTTGGGAGGATGGGGGGGAAATCCGTCGGAAACACCTCTTTTGAGCCCCCTATTGGGAATCACACGTTGTAGACCCTGCTCCTTTTTAGTAGCCATTCTTTGCACAATCTCCAATTTATTTGTGTTCTTTTGGCGATATGGAGGGTTATCATCATTAAACGGTGAATGTGCCGATCACGTAGAAGTCACTGGGAGTTTCCATTGCACCTCGATCGGCACTATCTCAGCTTAATGAATAACACCCATCGTCTCCAGAACTGAACACAGGTGGACAAGTTGTCCCTTCCCTCTATAGTTGTAAACATTCAAGCACCATTAATCCTCTACTTGGTTTTCTCCTAGTGTCAATATTGCGATGCGTTTTCTGTCATCCCTCCAATTTTCAATATTATTTTTATTACGGAATCCAACTCGGGGGGCCCTACGGAGCTGGACCGTGGTGGTGGTGGTGGGGTCAGCTTTGGGGACCTCCATGGTCCCCGAGATATTTACCTTTTTGGTTGCCAGTATTCTTCCTGTATTTTGAAAATGGCCACCATGGTTGTCATTCCCCAAAACCGTAGTGACCTCCTTATGGCCCATGGGACAGAGGCAACTTGGAGGCCATTTTGATTTCTCGATTGTGAGCAAAAGCACTGGCAACTGGAAATTTAAGTGACCTTAATTGGCTCTTTGAGAAGGACGGGGTGGGATAAGGGTATATAAAACACATGACTGACAACCACATCTCCATTCAGAGGCCCATAAGAAAAATAAATTGTGTCCAATTTCCAAAATAACAATAGAAGCCAAATCTTTGCTTTTACTATGGCTACATTTTTTTTTTTTTTTTTTAGAAACCATCCAAATTGTTAAATTCTTTGTCAAATGTCTCTTTGAGGTCGGCGGCCAGGAAATGCATGTTTAAAAGTTGACGCAGTCACAAACACGACAAAGTGTGGCATGTAAAAGCAAATATCTCCTCGTCTTGAAAAAGTATTTGTACAGGGGACCCCAAAAATTATTTGTAATGGAAAGCATTAAAAAAAAACAAAATGTAGAAAAAATAAGACAGGATTGAAGCATGGGAGTCTCCTTAATTGAATCGCATACATTTCACCCCCAGACACCCCCTGCTTCCCGTGATACGTACCTCCCTAATGGGTGCCGGTATCTGCAGCCAGGGAACTTGTGTGCCTAACAAAATGGCGGAGTTTAACGGTCCCGCCCCCCTGCGGGCCACTAGGAAGCCGCGATGTCATCCCTTGCAGCTTCCTATTGGCTCGTGTAACTGGGGGCTTTAAACTGATGACAGATACCGGCACCCCCTCCGGAGGTAAGTATCTCTGGAAGCAGAGGGTCCCCGCAACTCAAATGAACACTGTTCAACCCCTGAGACCCCCTGCTTCAATCCTGTAATAATAAGAGAAAATGTGAATCGTGCAGTGCTGCATGTTTGCCTGCTGTAAGGTGACAGGTGTGTAACTGTATCACTGTTTACTGCCCTGTCCCATAAAACAACTATGGTTAATTTAGGTGGATTCCAGTTTCACGCGATGTGACAGGCTCCCCGGCTTTCCCTGCCTACCATTGAAGATGCGATAAGATCAAGGTTCTCTGCACTGTGCAGTGGGGACACCTGTAAACGGTTACCCGCGTGTGCGTCCCTGTGTTCTCTGGTTAGTCAGCGCGTGAACCTCTGAATAATATAGAAACCCGGGCTGTGTGTATGTGGAAGCTGTTCTGAGAATTTTCACAGCGTTCCCACAGCTTGAGAAATCGTTTCCTTTGTCTCAGACTCGGTTTCAAAGCTGGGCTGGGAAACTATAGCAAGTTGGAACGTACAGACATTGTGTGTACTGTACAGCATAACGCTGCTACACATATACAGCTGAGGTTTTAGTCTGGAGTGCAGATTCAATTATATATATAGTATATATATTTCTCGCTCAACCCCATGACAATATGCACAAGTGTAGGTCTGTTATTAACAGTTTATGACACTATATAAGAAGCACAATGCACACCATCAACTGATGTTAACTAAATGGATGTCCCTGTATTATATCAACAAGTACCAGATTCACTGTGGTACGATCATGTTCATTAAAGGAGAAATAGGCATTTTTCCTTCGTAGCTCGTAAATGTGTGTAGCCAGGCCTGGTTTTCACTGGCTACTAGTCTGCCCTCCTCCTGGCAGTAAGCCCTAGTAGAGCAGGCTGCCAGGAGTAATCATGGGTTTCCCCCACCTCCTGCAGCTGCAGTGAGTCACAGGTGAGGCGGTGCAACTAGGACTTGTGTCCAATCAGGTACTCAGGGATGGTTCCTGCTTTTCCTGTACTTAAGGAGCTGCAATTCCTGATTTAGTCAGTTTGCCTCTACCTTTGAGAGAGGCCAGTCTACCCAAACCAGTTGGCAGGGCTCTGCCAATCTGTGGGCCCTCCCTTTGGGGAGCGGCGGTAGAATATTCCTCTTACTCCACCATGGAGTAAAAGAAGAGCTAGGACTGCTTCTGGTGCCCGAGGCTGGTAGTGCAGGTCCAGGGACATACTGATGGTGAAGGCCCTACGCTCTACTGATGGTTGCTGTGTATGCTGTGTGAAGCCTGCAGTGTATAATAAAATGTCCCTGTTTCACTATACCTTCCGCCTGAGACTGCAATCTATCAGGGGAAGGGAAGAGAACTCTCCTGCAGGAGATTGCTCCCCTTATGCCAGGGGCCTGCAAGTGTATATATTTACTGCAGTGGAAGCACTGTATGCTGGGTGATAATGGTGAAAGGCGGGGTTGCAGACCTGTCTAAGACATGCGAATGAGCATACAGTAATATTTCCATTTGCTATATGCTTTGCCGTGGAGGGTTTTTTGTCACTTTTTTTACCCACCATAACTTAAATAATGTGTGGTGGAAACCTATCCAAAGCTTCAAATGGCAAAACCAGTATAACCAATCTCACACTGATGAGACCCAAAAGGTCGAAACGGCCGTCTGTGGGTGGGTTACTGGCTATGCATCTTAACCTAGGCTGTGCTGAAAAGCTGTACAATGCAACAAACATAACTTTATAGGGATCCATGTCAAAATGAATTAGAAGCAAAAGGTGGCACTGTGTGCTCATTTGCATGTCATTTCTCAGAATCCCTTGCTGGAGTGGAAGCACTGTATGTTGGGCGATAATGGTGAAAGACAGGGTAGCAGACCTGTCTAAGGCCTCAGACATGGTGACAACAAGAGCACTGAGCAGCGCTGATGCTCATGCTGTCCTGCTCAAGCAGGAGCTTTTTGTGTCCCTGCATGAGCGTCAGCGAGCGCGCTTGTGTGCCGGGCAGGAGGCGGGGCTGGAGGCAGGTCTAGCGCACCATGTCACGACGCCGACGTCACCGACTGCCATTGGCCTTTGGTGGTCATGTGACCGGCTCACTGCTTCCCTCAGCGGGAAAAATGAAATGTTGGCGTCGGCTGCAATTCCACACGTCTGCAGAAGCGCCATCTAAAGCCGCTCTCATTAGGAATGATGGGGGGGCCTCAGCGCGGCTCAGCGGGGGTCAGCGCTGTCTTTTTCACCATGTCCTAAGCCTAAGACATGCAAATGAGCATACAGTAATATTTCCATCTGTATATATATATATATATATATATATATATATAGAAGAAAAGAGAGCGCAAGCCCCATAGCAAAGACCGTATATTTAATGTTGGGAAAGGGACAGGGGAGGAAACAAATGCACTCACAAAGTAAAAATCAATAAAGCATTTTGTGAATAATATCACCGCCAGTAGAATCCGCTCGGCAGTCAAAGTCCTCCACGAGTGTGCAGTGAGTTAACCTAACTCAGAATCAGCTGGAGATTCGGCGGCAAAACTACGATCCTGAAATCCTGATGGGTGGAGCTACTGCAATCAGCAAATAATGCTCTCGGCCTCAACCAGCTCAGGACGTGATCCGGCCCCGATCAGACGTCCTTTGGTGATGATGTAATGCCGCTATATATATATATATATATATATATATATATATATATATATATATAATTATTGACATCTTGTCTTAAATGGTTTCTTGTCTTAAATGGTTTACATTTCTACTCACTAATTTCATTTTGCTTTTTTTTCCCCTTATGCAAATACTTGTTTTCTACATTAATTATATATAAAAAAAAATGTTCGGTTCCTTTTAAATTCTGCCATGTGCTGGATAATTTTATTTCAGCAGCGTCCCTCAGGACAAAGAAAGAATGCTATATTCTTTTCAGCAAAGATATTTAAAAGAAAGTATTACCCGGGGAGTTGTCTGTTCTTAACACAATGTTCTACAAAAGGCTTTCAATAATGTCCCATAATGAGTCTATTAAACAATTTAAGGACACAGAGGATCATTTACTAATGTTACAGTAAAGAAGTCCACTTTGTTTATCTTATGTTAAGTGGTTTTCCAGACTTGGGGGCCTTTGTAACTATAATATTTGCATTTTATTTTTGAGTGCGCCAAAATGTCCTAATCAGACCTTCATAAAATGTGCGTCTTGTGTATGAACACATCATATATATGACGCTGAATTTGCTGTCTAATACTATTAGACCCATCGTGTCTTTCTCCATAAGGCTGCGTCCATGGAAGGACAGGCAGCGCTGAGCCGTGCGGACGCTCCGCGCTGAGCCCCAGCATCTTCAATGAGGATGCCTTGAGAGGGGGCTCCCGCGAGCGTCCGCAGGCGTGCTGAGGAGTTGGGTTTTTCAGCCGACAGCCAAACTGTTTTTCAGCGCGCTGTCGGCTGAAATCCTCCAATCACAGCAAAGCAGCGTCAACGTCACGGCGCCGTGACGTCGGCGCGTGACGTTGACGTTGGTGCGTCGCGAGCTATTGGCCCAGCAACGTCACTGCCCCGCCTCCCCCGCCTCCCGAAGGCGCACGCTGAGGCTCGCCTGCCAGTCCATGGGATCGCTGCTGACCGGTCAGGCGAGCCTCAGCGTCAGCGCGGAGGAGCGCGGGCTGAGGCTCTATGGACGTAGCCTTAGAGAGGTGAAGCGAACGTTTGCAGATACAGCAGTGTCAGGACCGACAGACGGGCCATACTGTGACGTGGCTGTAGGCTTAAAATGCTTTGGCCAAAGAATTTAACTAAATGACCCTTACTTATGAGAAGAAAAAAGTATTTAACTATATAATTTGTCATACTGGATGTAACACTGGGGCTTCTTGGCTTTCGTCCGGCTGAATAGCTGATTGATACAATTTAAATGAAAACATTATTATGTGTATTCTTGACCAGCACGAGGTGTACAGCTGCAGAACAAACACTTCATTCGCTAAACAATCACAGAGGAAGCCATCAATCTGCTGCCAATTAAGCAATGCTTTCCAATGTACAGCACAACTAATTAGTGTCAGTGGCCACTTCTAAGGCTGCTGGCCCCGGTGTCGGCTGCTGCATGCGCGGCTGGCGGCGCGTGCATGTGTGAAAGCCGCGGTCTGTGGTCCGTGGTTGAGCTGCAGGAGATCGCGATGGGGAGGGGGGGCTGGTTGCGGCCATGACCTCAAGTGGCTGGCTCGCCCTCATTGGCTGAACCGCCGCCGTGACGTGGCCAGCGCTCCTTCGCCACTAGAAAAGACAAAAATCTTGTCTTTTACAAAATGTTGTCGCACAGGCAGGTACTGGGCACCATAGAAGGGCGGATCTTGTTGCCGCCGCCGCGCACGCCGCAGCACGTGCAGCCGCGGCCACCGGGGACTCAGCCTAAGGCACCGGGAAGTGCTGGTGACGGAATGAAACGCGTCGGGTGTGAGGGACAGCAGGGAAGGCGGAGGCAAATTCTGGCACAGCAGGAAGAAAAACGCAAAGGGGCGTTCTCGTGTTAGCCCCCCGTTATCCAACTATCCCAGGCAAGAACGGCATCTGCACAAGTGCCAATCTCCGGTCAGGCGCGGGGTATAAGAGAAGGACTTCTGTGAGTGCATTTTTTAACCTGTATTAATATCAACAAGATCTACAATATACTATACAAGGGGTGTACAAACTTTTTTGTCTGTGCCCACTGTCTGCTCTCCCACCCTGCTCGAGACCCCAACCCCCCCCCCTTAACTTTTCTCCTACGTTTTCTGACGTCACGATATGTGACCCCCCTGCGTCATTTGAAGCCGCCGGAGACGAGGTAAGGGAGTTACTGAGGCCTTGTGCGCTCCCCCAGCATTTCATTTAAATGTTGTGCGGAAGAGCACGGGGCCTCGGTAAGCGTTGCGCCCCTCAGAAAATTGTGCGCGCCCCGCAGTTTGCGTATTACACTATAGAGCAGGACTCTTCCTCTCGTTGCCAGTAGGACTCTACTCCTGCTACTAGATGCATCTTTTCTCATTGAAACTCACTTGTAAGTTAAGGTAATGTAAATATATGCGTCACAGATGTTAGAAATGTTTGTGCAATTTGTAAATATAATAATGTTTAAGTCTTTATATGCATCTAAAATGCGATAAGCTTGTGGCCCTTCCACTAAATGTTTTGTGATGTGGCTCCTTAGGAGAACTCGTTACACAAAGAGCTGTGGTATAGTATAGTTTCTCCTTGTCTGCGATCTCATGTTCTTTCAGTTTCGGGCATCAGGGGACCTCACAATGGTTTCTGGACTACCCGCTCACAGCTAATACTGTCATTCTAAGACAAGTTTGAATTGTAACTTGTTTTTTTAAATTCCTATTGTTTTTTTTTTTTTTTTTTTTACATTTCTCAGTGTTTTTACATTTCTAAATATTACGTACTGTACACTGTATTGTCTTAACCCATTTTGCATTATTCCCCTCGAGTGGCTTGTGTTCTTACTAGAGGTGGTTGGAGGGTTTACAATTTCTGAGTTTTATTTCTGTTGTGAAGTTTTTATTTTGTCACGTTATTATATATTTCATTTCACATCATTTTTATTAGACATATTTCAAATAATATATCTAGTATATATCTATTATATATATATATATATATATATATATATATATATATATATAGACATATGGAGACCAGGGGAAGGTCCCGTTGGGAGGACCGAAACGTTGGCGGCCTTGTGTTACTGAATACACTTTTTTGATATCATACCTGCAGTGTGCTGTCTCTTTTTGGCTATCAGGATCCCCTGGTCTCCATATGTCTACATACTCTCTATGGGACAAGCATCTGCCTCCTGCAACAAAACCGTGAGTGCTAATCTCCATACCTGACTATATATATATATATATATATATATACACTGGCGACACACTTTATTCGAGCTCGGCTAGTCCCACGAATTCGGGTGTACCCGGGTGTATTGAGGTTTGTGACTGTTTTCTGCCCGAGTGCATTGGGTTATTTTCCAGGCAGGGATTGAAGCATTTTATTCCCGCTGGCTGCAATACTGCACAGTATATATATATATACTGCATTACAATTCATGAATTTATGCCATCTGGTAGACACGCGAAGCATTGCAGCCTATTAAATCCTAATCATTATCATTTAACAGATCAGCCGCCCATCAGCCAGGCATGAACCCAGGCTGGGAAGGCAAACGCAACGGGGCTTGTCAGAGGTGAGGAGCGGCGCATTCCAGGTATCTGCCAGGTATATACTGGGTATTTGCTCGAATAAAGTGTGTCGGTGCAGTATATATATATATACATGTAGAGGTATCAGTACCGTGTTAGCCGAGCTTCAATAAACAGAGATCGAAATTTTATGAGTCATTACTGACACAAGTGAACTCTCTTCCCATGAGCGCTATATTCCATGTCTGTACATACTGTGCTATATGTATGCACACACAGCTGTCTCTCACACATACTTATACTCCTTGTTTTTCCATTCCCATACACCAATAGGGACCACATAGTATCCACACACACTTTCAGTTATGCTACTAACTCTCACATTTTCACACCCACCCACACCATTTATATCCACTCCCACTCCACACACACCTTTTGTAAAGCACTGTATATACTGTGGGCTCTCCATTAATTTTTATTCACACTGATACACATACATACTCTTTCATCACTTGCTTTCAGGAACCTTTTGACACCTCCAGCCATAAAACACATCCACACCGGGGGAAGGACCAGCACAGATAACATTTCAATAGACACTGTTTATAGTATAGCTTTTGCTTGCTTCATTCATTGTAACATCGCCGGAAGAAGAGATCAGTGTATCTCGAAAGCTCGCACAAATAAAAGCATTTCGTTAGCCACAGAACGGTATCATCTATTTATTTTTTGATTTTATATATATATATATATATATATATATATATATATATATATATTCAACAATATATGTTATCAACAATATATTCCAGCCTTCTAGCCATCAACAATCAAGTAATAACACGAAGGGGGATATTACTCTGACAAACCCCACTGACATTGCAAATGCATTCAATGATTACTTTGTGGGGTGTGCTACTAACTTATTAGCGAAACGCAACCCAAACCACAAACCTGAATCTCATCCTGGGAGTATCCCTACAGTCCCACCCCCTCCCAACACTGCCCACAATTTTCAATTTGGCCCAGTATCTGAAGAGGAGATTACACAAGCGCTCCTCAAATTAAAACTAAGCAGCCAATGTGGACCTGACTTACTGCAATCTAAGTTCCTAAGACTTGGTGCCCCAGCAATTGCCAATCAATTGCTTCAATAGTCAACTCTATCCTGTCTGCAGGACACATCCCTAAGACCAGGAAAACTGCCAGAGTTGTACCAATCTTCAAAAGTGGGGACAAAAACACTGTCTCAAACTACTGGCCAATCTCATTTCTCCCAATTCTATCCAAAGTCATGGAAAAATGTGTCCACTCCCAATTAAGCGATTACTATACCAAGACAAATTTCCCTAGCCAATTCCAATCTGGCTTTCGCCCCAAACACGGAAAATCCAGTTTGGAAATCCAGTGTGGAAACCCACCTTAGCAAACTTGATACCCTCTACAATTCAATATGCCGTTTTGTTCTCCAATGTAACTACATCACACATCACTGCGAAATGCTCAAAGAACTAGATTGGCCATCACTCGAGTCTAGGCGCAAAGTTCACCTTTCCTGTTTTGCCTTCAAATACTTTCTGGGCAAGCTACCCAGCTATCTGAACAAGCTCCTCACCCCTACCACACGCAGCACTTATCTGAGATCTGACTCCAAAAGACTGTTCATGGTCCCAGGTTCAGCAAAGTATCCGGCCGCTCCTCCTTCTCTTACCGTGCACCCCAAAACTGGAACAACCTACCGGAGACTCTCACAGCCGCCACCAGTCTAAGTTCTTTCAAAACGAAAGCTGTCTCACATTTTAATCTGGTCTGTAACTGTTACATACGCCTATAACATATATTATCTCTAACTGTGCATGCAATGTCTTGTATGTAATTTATAACCCCGTTCACTTATGTAACTGTATTTGTAACCATGTATTATTTGTCTTCTTAACTCTGTGCCCAGGACATACTTGAAAACGAGAGGTAACTCTCAATGTATTATTTCCTGGTAAAACATCTTTATAAATAAATAAATACATACATTGATTCATTGTAGTCCTATGACGGACTATTGGCACTGGTATGCAATCTATGGAAGTGATAACATTGGTAGGACACAAGATCTCATGAAATAGTTAAACAGCTCTGGCTCTGGTTACTGGGAGGGATGCAGAGAGGATATGAGTGCATTCTATTGTGTTGCATTGTATTTTTTATATATGTAGCATGCATTAAAAGGTTGTTTATTAAGATGTCTGTTTTTCCGTTGTCGGCTCTGTGGGACTGCCCCTTTATCTGTCCTTTTAACATTCTTAATTCATCCGACTGCAAAATGTATTAAATACTAGTACGGGGCGGCCAACTCAAGTCCTCAGGAGATACCAACAGGTCAAGTTTTAAGGATATCCCTGCTTCAGCACAGGTGTCTCAATCAGTGTCTCAGTCGAAGACTGTGCCACTGATTGAGCCACTTGTGCTATAGCTGGGACGGATTGAGCCACCGCTGCTGAAGCTGGGACTAATTGAGTCACTTGTGCTGAAGCAGGCATATCCTTAAAACCTGGCCTGTTGGGGGCCCTTGAGGACTGCAGTTGGTCACCCCTGTACTAGACTTTGAGAACACGTGTCAGACCTAAAGAAGGGTGTTGTGAGGTTTGAAAGTGTTTGTACACATCCAATAAAAGATATTACCATTAACTTATATTTTCTTTTTATATTTCTATTTTACAAGAAGAAATATCACGTGAGCTCATTTCATTATTTATTACACATATACTGACTTTATTTTTATTTTTTTTGTGTTGACCTGAAATTATTTTTGTAACAGGTGGCATCTATAATTTGGTAATTAAATATCAATATCAGTGTAAATAATGCCAGGTAAATTCCAGACTTTTTTTGGCAAAGCTAAGATATCGCAGTTTTTTCCCCGTACATAATGATATTCCTGAACTAATTGCAAAGATACACATCACAAATGCCAACCTTTATCGTTTTAGATACGTTTTTCCATAATTAGTTCTGGTTTTCCCCAAAAAAGAAGAACCAAGAAAATGTTATTATGTTTTCATTTACTATTATCTTTAAATGTAAAATAGATCTGAGAATCTAGTATTTGAATACATACAGTAATATTGGGTTATGTGGAATAAACATATTGTAAGTAACACTACTTTATATAGTAAACAAATAGCATTTTAATATTTGAAAGCAAATGGAGATGGCATCAAAACTGGGTCATGTTTGCATAATGGGTGATTTTAATTATCCAGACATAGACTGGGGCAATGAGATTAGCATTACAACAAAAGGAAACAGGTTTTTGGGGGTGCTTAAAGACAATTACATGACCCAAATTATTAAGGAATCAACCAGGAGAGGGGCAATACTGGATTTGGTAATAAAAAACAATGGAGAAGTTATAAGAAATATTCAAGTCCTGGAACATTTGGGTAACTGTGATCATAACATGGTCTTATTTGAAATAAATGATCAAAAAAACAGATTATTTGGGTTTAACAAAGACCTTAAACTTTAGAAAGGCAGATTTTAATAAACTGAGGACTAATCTACAAGTAATACACTGGGATGATGTTTTTGCAGGGAAAATGTAGAAGATAAATGGGCAGTCTTTAAAACATGGTTAGAAAAGCGCACTTATCAGTGTATACCCTTGGGTAATAAGTATAAAAGAAATAAGTCAAAACCAATGTGGCTAAATAAACAGGGAGGGGAGGAAATGGACAAGAAGAGGAAGGTGTTTAGATTCTTTAAGTCAGAAAGGACGGAGACATCGTATCAGAATTATAAGGAATGTAACATTGCAAAAGGGCAATCAAATTAGCAAAAATGGATAATGAAAAAAGGATTGCAATAGAAAGTAAGATCAACCCTAAAAACTTCTTTATAACTAAAAAAATAAGAAGAGAAAATATAGGACCCTTTCAGTGTCAGATGGGCAGGCAGATTATTGGAGATATGGAAAAAGCTGAGGTATTAAACAAATTCTTTGCCTCTGTGTTTACCAAGGAAAAATCAATTGCAATAGTAGTGCCGCAGGAGAAAGCCACAACCTCCATATTAATGAACAATTGGTTGACTGAGGGAGAAATTCATAAGCGGCTTGATAAAATTAAACTAATAAGGCACCTGGCCCCAATGGCATACAGTACATCCAAGCGTTCTTAAGGATTTAAGTTCAGTAATAGCCAAACCATTACATTTAATAATCAAGGACTCCATTTCCACAGGCTCAGTACCAAAAGATTGGTGTAAAGCAGATGTGGTGCCTATATTTAAAAAAGGGAGCTAGATCACAACCGGGGAATTACAGATCTGTAAGCCTGACCTTTTTAGTGGGGAAGCTACTTGAAGGTTTAATATGGGATAATATTCAGGAATACCTAATGGAAAACAAAATTATTAGTAATAGTCAGCATGGATTTATGAAGGATAGATCACGCCAATCTAACCTTATTTGTTTCTTTGAGGAGGTAAGTAAGAATTGAGACTAGGGTAATGCAGTTGATGTGGTCTACTTAGATTTTGCAAAGGCTTTTGATACGGTTCCACACAAGAGGTTAGTGTACAAAATAAAGAAAATTAGACTCTGTAAAAATATTTGTACCTGGATTGAAAACTGGGTAAAGGACAGACAACAGAGGGTTGTCATAAATTGAACTTTTTCAGGTTGGGCTAAATTTGTGAGTGGAGTACCTCAGGGATCAGTACTGGGACCCCTGCTTTTTAACTTGTTTATTAATGACTTTGAGGTTGGCATAGAGAGCAAAGTCTCCATCTTTGCTGATGACACAAAATTGTGTAGGGTAGTAGAATCAGAGCAGGATGTAATTTCTCTCCAGAAGGACTTGGAGAGACTGGAAACGTGGGCAGGGAAATAGCAGATGAGGTTTAATACAGATAAATGTAAGGTTATGCATTTGGAAACCAAGAATAAACAGGCAACTTACAAATTAAAAGGGGATAAATTAGGGGAATCCTTGATGGAGAAGGATTTAGGAGTGTTTGTAGACAGCAAGTTTAGCAATAGTGCCCAATGTCATGCAGTAGCTGCAAAGGCAAACAAGATCTTATCTTGCCTTAAACGGGCAATGGATGGAAAGGAAGTAAACATAATTATTCCCCTTTATAAAGCATTAGTAAGACCCTTAGTAAGCTACTGTATAACTATAATAAGAGAAATGGAGCACGCAATATTATATAATATAAAATAATATAATATAGAATACAATATATTGAAATATATACTATAAAATGTATTAAGCAGCAATATGGCAAAATATTGGGTCTTGAAAAATAAAAGATGTCATTTCCACATTTGGTCTCAGGAACCCTGGTTTAAAATCCCTGCTTATCACATACAAGCATGGGCAGATTGCCCTATGGGGCGATCAGGGTGGATCAGAGCGGTGGGTCGGTGCGGTGGGTTAGAGCGGTGGGCCGGTGTGGTGGGTAGGTGCGGTGGGCAGGTGTGATGGGTCACAGCGGTGGGCTGGTGCAGTGGGTCAGAGCGGTGGGCTGGTGCAGTGGGTCACAGCGGTGGGCTGGTGCAGTGGGTCAGAGCGGTGGGCCGGTGTGGTGGGTCGGTGCGGTGGGTCAGAGCGGTGGGCCGGTGTGGTGGGTAGGTGCGGTGGGCAGGTGTGATGGGTCACAGCGGTGGGCTGGTGCAGTGGGTCAGAGCGGTGGGCCGGTGTGGTGGGTCGGTGCGGTGGGTCGGTGCGGTGGGTCAGAGCGGTGGGCCGGTGTGGTGGGTAGGTGTGGTGGGTCGGTGCGGTGGGTCAGAGCGGTGGGCTGGTGTGGTGGGTAGGTGCGGTGGGCCGGTGCGGTGGGTCGGTGTGGTGGGTCGGTGCAGTAGGTCAGAGCGGTGGGCCGGTGTGGTGGGTTGGTGCGGTGGGTCGTTGCGGTGGGTCGATGCGGTGGGTCGGTGCGGTGGGTCAGAGCGGTGGGCTGGTGTGGTGGGTAGGTGCGGTGGGCCGGTGCGGTGGGCCGGTGTGGTGGGTAGGTGCGGTGGTTCAGAGCAGTGGGCCGGTGGGTAGGTGCGGTGGGCAGGTACGATGGGTCACAGCGGTGGGCTGGTGCAGTGGGTCAGAGCGGTGGGCCGATGTGGTGGGTCGGTGCTGCTGTTCCCCAGCTCTCTGGCCGCCTGCAATACCCTCCCTGTTGGCACCGGAATCCAACTTCCGCCAGACCGGAGGAGGGAGCCGTTCCTCTCCCCAAGGTGTGCGTGTGGTGTCTTACTTCTACGCGGCGACCCTCCTCCTGCAGCGTCACATTGTCATGACGACCCAATGCCACATGATGACAACAAAAATGTCACATGACCCCGTGACCCTGCAGGAGAAGGGCGGTTCTTCCAGGATTCGCCCGGGCCGGTAAGTACCTACAATCCGCCCCTGTGTACAAGATGAGACGGCTCTAATGGACTGTACCATTTATTCTTTGCCACGTGACATGCACGCTTCTTATATCTGGTGCAGGCTGTTCGCTGGAGAATGTTTGTGTCACTTTGGGGTATATTTATCAGCCTCTAGCCTGCATAACTGGGGCAAATATGGAGCAATAAAAATAATAGCAAGCATTGGGGCTCGGGGCACAGAAGTATGCGCTGAAGCATTTCTGTCCACACAATGTGCACTTTCGTTGTGAGATTCGGAACACATGTATGTAAAGTATTTATACTTTACTTGTGAAATGTGGCGCACATTGGCGCTATAATTGTGCTAAAAACACTTCCTGAATTTGAAGCTTGGGGGAAATGTGAGGGAGAAATTCACAGAAAGAGTAGTGGATTCATGGAACAGCCTCCCAACAGACGTGGTCAAGGGAGCTCAACAATGCTTGGGATAGACATAAGGCCATCTTAAGTATGAAGGAAAGCCAAGGATCTGACAGGGCCTGAGAGGAGAATGGGCAAACTGAGGGGCCCAAGTAGGTCTTATCTACCGGCAAATTAGATGGGAATAGAATTATTTATTGTGAATGAACGGAGTGAGGTCACCATCACATCATGAGGTCGTCATCACATCATGAGGTCATCACACCATGAGGTCATCATCACAACATAAGATCAAGGTCTTCTGTAAAATCATTGGCAGCATATGTTTGCGTGTCATCCTGTTCCTACATGTGGTGCTACATTACATAAGGGCGCACGGAGAATTCTTTGCATCTGCTGCATTTGTCAATGATTTACCAAGTATAGCAGGTTCTATTTACTGAAGTCTGCAAAACTGGGCCAAAACCAGGGTGCAAAACAGCACCGGCGTCCCCACACTAAGGGAAACCTACGGAAAGTAATGGGATTTGTCCCGGTTTGGTCCCCAGGTTTGTGTTGGTGCTTTTTGAGGCTAATTTCAACATCTCCTGGTTGCAAAAGTTGGCAAGCACCGTTTCAATCTGTTACTGATTTCTCCCCATCCGTTTTGCAGTCGGGACACCGAAAAACTAGACCTATTTGTCTGATTATTTTGCCTTGATCATGTGTTCTGTTTTCTAATTCCTGTGCTGATTTCAATTTGTGGTGGGTACTTGAAAAATCATGTCTATGTTAAAAAATAATCAGCTGAATGAAGTCAGTTGAAGTCAAGCAGAGTGTTAGTTGGTAGCATTTATTATTAGAAATAATCATCTATATTGGCGCAGTTCCTCGTAGGACCAAAACGAACCCATTACAGCAGCACGCTTACGGTGTATGAACGTAGAGAAACGTGTGTTTAGACGCACTGTTCTGTGTTTTGGAGCAGAGTTGGTTATATCTGAGAACCGTTTCTTACATCTGATGCAGAATGTTCAACTTACACCACTTCAGTTATGGAGGATTTTTGGGGCAAATAAAAGAGAAACATCTCATTATAATCTGTGCACCATGTAACTACCCCCCAACTCCTCCTACTGACTCTCCCCAAGGTACAAACTGGGGCAGAGACGCAGCCTGTGATACATCTCATTATAATCTGTGCACCATGTAACTCCTCCCAACTCCTTCTACTGACTCTCCCCAAGGTGCAAGCTGGGGCAGAGACGCAGAATGTGATACATCTCATTATAATCTGTGCACCATGTAACTCATCCCCAACTCCTCCTACTGACTCTCCCCAAGGTGCAAACTGGGACAGAGACGCAGAATGTGATACATCTCATTATAATCTGTGCACCATATAACTCCTCCCAACTCCTTCTACTGACTCTCCCCAAGGTGCAAGCTGGGGCAGAGACGCAGAATGTGATACATCTCATTATAATCTGTGCACCATGTAACTCCTCCCCAACTCCTCCTACTGACTCTCTCCAAGGTGCAAACTGGGACAGAGACGCAGAATGTGATACATCTCATTATAATCTGTGCACCATATAACTCCTCCCCATCTCCTCCTACTGACTCTCCCCAAGGTGCAAGCTGAGAGAGAGACGCAGAATGTGATACATCTCATTATAATCTGTGCACCATGTAACTCTTCCCCAACTCCTCCTACTGACTCTCCCCAAGGTGCAAACTGGGGCAGACGCAGAATGTGATACATCTCATTATAATCTGTGCACCATGTAACTCCCCCCAACTCCTCCTACCGACTCTCCCCAAGGTGCAAACTGGGACAGAGATGCAGCCTGTGATACATCTCATTATAATCTGTGCACCATGTAACTCCCCCCCCCCCCAACTCCTCCTACTGACTCTCCCCAAGGTGCAAACTGGGACTGAGACGCAGAATGTGATACATCTCATTATAATCTGTGCACCATGTAACTCCTCCCCAACTCCTCCTACTGTCTCTCCCCAAGGTGGAAGCTGGGGGAGAGACGCAGAATGTGATACATCTCATAATCTGTGCACCATGTAACTCCCCCCCAACTCCTCCTACTGTCTCTCCCCAAGGTGCAAGCTGGGGCAGAGACGCAGAATGTGATACATCTCATTATAACCTGTGCACCATGTAACTCCTCCCCAACTCCTCCTACTGACCCTCCCTAAACTGCAAATTGGGTCAGAGACGCAGAATGTGATACATCTCATTATAATCTGTGCACCATGTAACTCCTCCCAACTCCACCTACTAACGCTCCCCAACGTGCAAGCTGGGGCAGAGACGCAGAATGTGATACATCTCATTATAATCTGTGCACCATGTAACTCCCCCCCCCCAACTCCTCCTACTGACTCTCCCCAAGGTGCAAGCTGGGACAGAGACGCAGAATGTGATACATCTCATTATAATCTGTGCACCATGCAACTCCCCCCAACTCCTCCTACTGACTCTCCCCAAGGTGCAAGCTGGAACTGAGACGCAGAATGTGATACATCTCATTATAATCTGTGCACCATGTAACTCCTCCCCAACTCCTCCTACTGACTCTCCCCAAGGTGCAATCTGGGGCAGAGACGCAGAATGTGATACATCTCATTATAATCTGTGCACCATGTAACTCCCCCCCAACTCCTCCTACTGACTCTCCCCAAGGTGCAAACTGGGGCATATGGGGCAGAATGTGATACATCTCATTATAATCTGTGCACCATATAACTCCTCCCCAACTCCTCCTACTGACTCTCCCCAAGGTGCAAGCTGGGGCAGAGACGCAGAATGTGATACATCTCATTATAATCTGTGCACCATGTAACTCCCCCCAACTCCTCCTACTGACACTCCCCAAGGTGCAAGCTGGGACAGAGACGCAGAATGTGATACATCTCATTATAATCTGTGCACCATGTTACTCCTCCCCAACTCCTGCTACTGACTCTCCCCAAGCAGCAAGTTGGGTCAGAGATGCAGAATGTGATACATCTCATTATAATCTGTGCACCATGTAACCCCCCCCCCAACTCCTCCTACTGACTCTCCCCAAGGTGCAAGCTGGGACAGAGATGCAGAATGTGATACATCTCATTATAATCTGTGCACCATGCAACTCCCCCCAACTCCTCCTACTGACTCTCCCCAAGGTGCAAGCTGGGACTGAGACGCAGAATGTGATACATCTCATTATAATCTGTGCACCATGTAACTCCTCCCCAACTCCTCCTACTGACTCTCCCCAAGGTGCAAGCTGGGGCAGAGACGCAGAATGTGATACATCTCATTATAATCTGTGCACCATGTTACTCCTCCCCAACTCCTGCTACTGACTCTCCCCAAGCTGCAAATTGGGTCAGAGACGCAGAATGTGATACATCTCATTATAATCTGTGCACCATGTAACTCCTCCCCAACTCCTCCTACTGACTCTCCCCAAGGTGCAAGCTGGGGAAGGGGCGCAGAATGTGATACATCTCATTATAATCTGTGCACCATGTAACTCCCCCCAACTCCTCCTACTGATTCTCCGCAAGGTGCAAGCTGGAACAGAGACGCAGAATGTGATACATCTCATTATAATCTGTGCACCATGTAACTCTTCCTACTGACTCTCCCCAAGGTGCAAAATGGGGCATATGGGGCAGAATGTGATACATCTCATTATAATCTGTGCACCATGTAACTCCTCCCCAACTCCTCCTACTGACTCTCCCCAAGGTGCAAGCTGGGGCAGAGACGCAGAATGTGATACATCTCATTATAATCTGTGCACCATGTAACTCCTCCTCAACTCCTCCTACTGACTCTCCCCAAGGTGCAAGCTGGGACATATGGGGCAAAATTGGAGCAAAATGCTTTGATATGTAGCGGTCATGTAAAATGCCTACAGTCATTTCTCCTGCTGGCAGCAAGGCCTGGTAAGTGTGGGCATGCCAGCAGTAATCATGGAGGTTTTCCCTCACACCCTGGTGGGGTGCCCTGTGTATGGATGGGACTGGTCACATGCTCTGACTCCATGGTTAGTGATGTCAGAGGTGTGTCAGCCTCAGAAGTTACATAAGGCACAGCACTGTGTTCTAAAGTTAGTTCTACCTGAAGTCTGAGTTGAGAAAGGAGTTTGGCTAAGAGGAGTAGTTCAAGTTCTGCTAGAGTGTCAGTTATGTACTAGTAACTCCATGGGAGACTGTGTCCAGGGACCTGGCACAGGGCAGTGATTCCTGCGGGAATAGTGAATCCCTCATCTAGGTGACATACCTATCAAAGGGGAGCACGGGCGAGATGATCGGCTAAATACACCCCATTGTGGAGGGCAGCTATGCCCACCGTGACAATAAAGATGGAGCTGATCAGAGAAACCCCTGTGTGTGAGAGTCCAATGATTACACAGGAGGTTGCACCACCGAGGAGTTCCTCGTCAGGATCATCCCCATGCGGACGCAGGGACCCTGGTGAGGTGGAGGCGCTGCACTGGAACTAGGTGAGACTCAGCACACTACCTCAGCTGCCTGTCTGACGGGTCCTCCCCACCCACCATCATGCGGGAGACTCAGGAGTCCTGTAGCCAACAGGTGCACCATCAGGCATATCTACACTGTAATGGGGGCCGGTTAGACCACAGGGGCCAATGTGAGATTGGGTGGGTCAGGCCGGGCCAGAAAGACCGTTACATTTGGAGGCGCTGCTGAGATCAGATCTGTCAACAGGACAGGCTCTAGCTAGGCACACTGGGAAACAGGGAGAGTGTCTGCTGCCACTTTGTGCTGCGTAGGGACGGACCTAGGGCTGGTCAGGGGGCTGACGGGATATTGTCAGTTCGCAGGGACGACCTAGGGGCCTGAAAGGAGTGAGGGGTTTGGAGCCGGGCTATAGCTGACCGAGTCACCTTGAGGCAGTGCTAGTTGGTAGGATGCCAGAAGGGATAGCCTGTTAACTTGGTCAGGAATCCTGGAGAGGGTCTGCGCTAGGCTGACCAAGACAGGTAGACGCCCCAAGTACTGCATGGCAGAGCCAGAGTACCTAGCCCATTCCAGACACTCACCGTAGGGAGCACAGACTGGGAGGAAGGAGTCACAGCAGACACGAGAGAGTGAGCCTAGCCTGAGGTAGTGCAACACTGGGTCACACCTAGATAAGGTACACATGTGGTGGTGCATCTGAAGCTAATCTTTATTGTACCGGTGTGGTGGCTGCCCCGCAGAGTGGAGCCCCATGTACGATAACTGTTACGAGAGAGTGGAGGATCCGCGTGGGGCGGAGAACATGAAATAGCGGACAGAGGCTGATGGGGAGGGCACCCGTGGCGTGCAACCCACTGAAGAGCAGACTGTCGCCGAGTTATCATTGACCAATCTGCTCTGGAGCGGAGCGAAGGCCGTGGCTGCCCCGTTTTTATCCTGTCTGGGACAGCGAGGGGCCACCCTTGAAGAGTGTGAGGAAATTGTAATAATTGGGGGAGAACCCCGTGAGGAAAACCAACATATGGACTTTTTGGGCTTAAAAGTCAACCAAAATGGCGGTTCCCGCTTGCTAGGGACACCGCATGGGACAGTCATAGAAAATGTGGCTGGTGCAGGACTTGCAAAAAGCTGGCCGGGAATGGCGCGAACAGCAGAGCCCCGCCCTGATGGGGGGCATGGCGCGAAAGCTATGGCTGCGCCGGGATGGACAGTGACTAACTCAGTTCCTGTGCTGAGTCAACCGCTTAGTCTATGGGACCCTCCCTTGATTTCTACCAGGGGGAGTGAACAATATAGGAAGGTTGGAGCACAAATGGAATTATTCTGTTGAAGGACTTTATTGCAGCTTTTGATCTATGTTTCTGAGCACCATACAGCATTTTTTACATTGTACCAGGGGGAGTGACTTTCTACTATGGCCTGTGGGAATGCACCCACTGGGCCCAGGGACTGATATCCAGACGGCGCCACTACAAAAAGTAGTTCCGGCCGTGGAGGAGCCGTGCAAAAAGGATGGTTATCTTGCACAGAGGGCGGCTGCCAGGAGAAGGCGGGAACTAGCCGCGGGAAAAGACCCCCACCCTTGTGGGGAAATTGGCGCGAAAACGCTAACCGCGCCCACCAGGACTGAGAGAGGTGCGGCCTTAATTAAGGGGCATGATATTCCCCTGTGGGACCCGCCCATTATTGCAACCCCTGGGGGCGGGTTCCAGCTCTGTCAGAGAAGGGAGGAGCCGAAGCAAGGAGTGGCGGATCCAGCAACTTCCATCAGTCAGTTGCGAGGAACCACTGAGAAGGAGAGACCTGTACAGGAAGTGGCTCCTGTACAAAGAATGGCCTGCTCCTCCACTGTGGGCACAATGGTCTCTACACAGCCCTACTCAGTGCCTGGCGGGGTGCTAGTAGTGAGGGTGGCCAACACCGAGACGGTGGTCGGGCTCTGCCTACAATGCGGGCTGCCCGGAGGCACGGTCAATACGGCGGCACGTTGTCCTCATTGCGGGACTTTATACCTGTGGCCTATGCCCACCTTTATTCCTATACAGCCTGCTGACCCCCCGGTGGACGTGACAAGGCGCTCCGCCGAGTCCCCGGGCGCGCTATGGATCAACCGCGCGAGTCCCGGAGACAAGGGACTGGAGCCGGTCAAGTCGGCTGGGTCAATGGCGATTGAGGCGGCTGAATCAACCCCCGCGTTCGGGGAAAAGAGACTGTCACCCCGCTCGGAGACCCCTAAGTCAGGGAAAGGGGATTATTCAGACGAGGACCTCAGTGAGCTGGCGGTGGTAAAAACGGAGCTGAAAAGGCAGACTGGGAGAACGACACCCCGTGGGGTGAGTGGCAGGACGTCCCCCGCAGATCGGCGACCCGACCGACGGAGTCCCGCCATCCCAGGACCTGGCGGAGACGGGAGAGAGACGCCTACACCCCTGCGGACGGGTAAGCCAAGCAGCCCTATTACTTACCTGGTTACAGCGGACGGCGAAGCGCTGGAGGGGCCGCGCCAGGCCCCGAGCGCACGTGGATTGGCGGCATCACTTCCGGCGGCGACGGCGGAGCAACCGGATGTCGTCGTGAAAGAAGAGATCCCGCATGGGGGTCCCACTCAAGATGGCGACGCTTCCGGTTCCGGGGAGGACGTCACTTCCGGCGGCGACGGCGGAACCCATGAAGGAAAAGCAGCGACGCTTCGGCGATCGGGGGAAGGTCCCCGATCACTTACAAGGCCCAGAAATTGGAGAGACGATCTCAGGACTGAGGAGGGTGAGACATCATCCTTGGACCAGTCTACGGACAGCCAGGAGCGGGTCGTAACCCCGTGGGGTCCCGTTCCGTGCCCCTATGCCCAACCCCCCGCCATAGTTAATACCCCTACCCCCATCACACGGTCACCGGGTTCACCGCCTAGCCTGGAGTACGTGGACAATTCACAAGGGGGAGAGGGAAGACGGACTGGGGAAAGGCAGCGCAGTGGCGCTACGGAGGGCCATTCAAGGGGAGGGGGAGAATTGAGAGTGGCAACTACAGCACCCCAACCCATAGTAAAGGCCTCGGGGTCGTTTAGGTGGTCCGTACCGCGATCTGAGAGGTCATCAGGGGTATTTTCCATGGACGATGAT
The DNA here is from genome assembly GCF_040206685.1 of Ascaphus truei. Lineage (NCBI taxonomy): Eukaryota > Metazoa > Chordata > Amphibia > Anura > Ascaphidae > Ascaphus > Ascaphus truei. Next base: position 27,107,390 of record NC_134488.1, read on the forward strand.
AGGGACTCAGGAGGGTCAAACAGATTCCGGGAGAACCGGTGGTGGGCCCCATTATTTGAAGGGTACTCGGCCTGGATGGACCGCACTCGGTTCCTCATCCGGCGAGAGGATGTAGTGGACTATTGGTGGGCGGTGGGAGAGTTCACCCCAGAACAGAGGGACAGAGAGCTGCAGGAGCGATGGCTGCAGATTGAGAATAGGGAAATAGAGCCTATGGGTCCCAGTATTTTGTCAGACCCCGTGGACCCTGACGAACCCCTATCATGGGTGCTGCCTGGGAGGGGAGGTAAGGCTGACCTGACTAGAATTAGTAGGGCCGAGAGAACCATAATGGCTCGGTATAAATCTTCCCACGGGTTGGAGTACCCGTATGTCCCTGAGCCTCTCATGGATGAGATAGAGGACAACCGGGATAGGTGGCTTAGGGAGGCCATAGAAATGCACCTAGTGGGGAGAGGGAGTTCCGTGATAGGAAAGAAGGCCGAGGAACGGATAGAACATCTAATCCGCATATGGGCCATTGGGAGGAATATCTATAAACACAGAGTAACATATAGACCAGAGAGGGGATTACCCAGGCATTTCTCAGTAACAGTTCTGGATATGGGGGGTAGAGAAGTAAAGAAACCGGACCCCTATCACTATTTTTAGGTGGTACTGTGCATCACGCGGGTCTGTGGCTGCTGGTCGGGGCGGGCTTGGCGGATGACTGTATTCATGTGTACTGCATTATGAGGAAATTTGTGTGATGTTAATTATGTTTTCCGTTACAGTGCTTCCTGGAAAGAGGTATACAAATTTAGGTCCCAGCGAGGACGATGGGATTCACCAGGGGGAGAATATAGCGGTCATGTAAAATGCCTACAGTCATCTCTCCTGCTGGCAGCAAGGCCTGGTAAGTGTGGGCATGCCAGCAGTAATCATGGAGGTTTTCCCTCACACCCTGGTGGGGTGCCCTGTGTATGGATGGGACTGGTCACATGCTCTGACTCCATGGTTAGTGATGTCAGAGGTGTGTCAGCCTCAGAAGTTACATAAGGCACAGCACTGTGTTCTAAAGTTAGTTCTACCTGAAGTCTGAGTTGAGAAAGGAGTTTGGCTAAGAGGAGTAGTTCAAGTTCTGCTAGAGTGTCAGTTATGTACTAGTAACTCCATGGGAGACTGTGTCCAGGGACCTGGCACAGGGCAGTGATTCCTGCGGGAATAGTGAATCCCTGATCTAGGTGACATACCTATCAAAGGGGAGCACGGGCGAGATGATCGGCTAAATACACCCATTGTGGAGGGCAGCTATGCCCACCGTGACAATAAAGATGGAGCTGATCAGAGAAACCCCTGTGTGTGAGAGTCCAATGATTACACAGGAGGTTGCACCACCGAGGAGTTCCTCGTCAGGATCATCCCCATGCGGACGCAGGGACCCTGGTGAGGTGGAGGCGCTGCACTGGAACTAGGTGAGACTCAGCACACTACCTCAGCTGCCTGTCTGACGGGTCCTCCCCACCCACCATCATGCGGGAGACTCAGGAGTCCTGTAGCCAACAGGTGCACCATCAGGCATATCTACACTGTAATGGGGGCCGGTTAGACCACAGGGGCCAATGTGAGATTGGGTGGGTCAGGCCGGGCCAGAAATACCGTTACAGATATATAGGCAGTGGCAGATTTGCCATTGGGCCCGGGGCTAAGGCGGCAAAAATTTGGGGGTGCGGCAGAATTTGGAGACGGCATGCTGGCTTGCGAGTGTAGCTTCAGTGCACGCGCGAGCGGCAAGCGCATAATGTCACGTTGCCATGGGAACAGGAGGGCGGTATCAGGTAAGTGCCTAAGGGCGCCATTTTTAAAAATCTGCTACTGTACTGTATATAGGGGCAGGAGCAAAATGCTCCGGCTTGGCACCAAAATTGCCTTGATACATAGGGGTTTATTTTATTAATGTACCGAGTACCCGGCGTTACCCGGCAGATTTTCAGCTACCCGGACATTACCCGGACCCGGCAACTGAGAAGTGGGCCGGGCACCGGGTAATGTCAGGGTAGCTGAAAAATACATCATTACTTACCTGCTGTCAGCGACGGAAGGCGAGGAAGACCCGTGAGGAAGACCCGTGAGGAGCGACATGTAGGCCGGTCAGCAGAGGTCCGGTGGCGGTGGCAGCATATTAGTGTGAGCTGGGGAACCATGTGACCGGAGCAGGAGCAGAGGCGTTCCTATTGGACAGCCGGCTGTCCAATAGGAACGCTTCTGCTCCTGCTCCAGTCACATGGTTCCCCAGCTCACACTGCTATGGAGCCCTGCAGCTCCCGCGCAGGCTGAACACACACTGCTGATGCTGCCACCGCCACAGGACCTCTGCTGACCTGCCTAGATGTCGCTGCGGGCTACCTCCACCCCCAGGTAAGTGTCAACCGGGTAGCCGGCTACAAGGCACCAAATCTAGTTTATTTAACAAAGTCTCCCCGCTGTAAATTGCAGCAAAGCTCGAAAGAGAAATTCTGCACATTTTTCAAACAGATCCCCTGCATTGATTCACATGGAAGTTAGCAGGTTGTTGCCTATTTGTTGCTCCACTTCTGCAGCCTGGAGACTTGGGTAAATAGACCCTACATACCCCTTGGCCTAGGGGTTGAATGTGGGTAAGTAACCACTACTATTACTAACATGCATACAGAGCATGCATTGCAGCATACAGAGCATACATTGCAGCACAGAGCATACATTGCAGCACAGAGCATACATTGCAGCACAAGAGCATACATTGCAGCACAGAACGTACATTGCATCACAGAACGTACATTGCATCACAGAGCATACATTGCAGCACAGCACATACATTGCAGCACAGCACATTTATTGCAGCACAGCACATACATTGCAGCACAGCACATACATTGCAGCACAGAGCATGCATTGCAGCACAGACCATACATTGCAGCACAGACCATACATTGCAGCACAGAGCATGCATTGCAGCACAGAGCATACATTGCAGCACAGAGCATACATTGCAGCACAGAGCGTACATTGCAGCACAGAGCGTACATTGCAGCACAGAACATACATTGCAGCACAGAGCGTACATTGCAGCACAGAACATACATTGCAGCACAGAGCATACATTGCAGCACAGAGCGTACATTGCAGCACAGAACGCACATTGCAGCACAGAGCATACATTGCAGCACAGCACATACATTGCAGCACAGAGCATACATTGCAGCACAGAGCGTACATTGCAGCACAGAACATACATTGCAGCACAGAGCATACATTGCAGCACAGAGCGTACATTGCAGCACAGAACATACATTGCAGCACAGAGCTGCGGCACTGGCAGTAAGATGCACAATTTGTGGTCTATTCATCAAAGGCAGCAAAACTGTGGAACAAAGCTGCACCAAATGTACTAAAGAGAAACATTGCCAGTGAAAGTAAGGGGATTTCCTTGTTTGACGTATGGTGCAGATTTACTACCCCAGAATCGTACCCCGACATATGTGCCCTCTTGTATCAATTTTGCACCTAAAGTGCCATAGTTTAGACCAGGAATCGCCAACCTTTTTTCAGGCATGCCAGTGCCTTTTTGGGAGCCCACTGTCCTACTGCCCCCTTCTCTCTAACTCAATCCCCCCTCCTCTTCTCTCACTCAATTCCCCCCTCTTCTCTCACTCAATTCCCCGCTCCACTTCTATCACTCAATTCACCCTCCTCCACTCACTCCTAGCCCGGGGGGTTAGGTAGAGACTTCTCGGTGCTGCCAGCATACTACCAGGACTTACTAAGGGCCTGGAGCCAGGTCTCCGCGACCAGGAAAAAACAGGCGGCGGTGGGGGTTGGTTTCCTCACCGAGCCCCTGCTTTTTAATCCAGCAGTGAGAGCTCGGATGTTGGATTCACCCTATATCTGCCGCCAACTAATCCTGGCACGGGTGACCAGACTAGGGGATTTCCTGGACTACGAACGACGGGACTGGGTGGGGGCAGAGGTGCTCGCGCACCGTATGGGTCTGCCTACTACCTGCATCCCTTGTCGTCTGATCCAGGAGATTAAAGATGCCATCCACCCCGACTCACGCACCTTCATCAGGGGGGCCCTGCCCACCTATCACCCCCAGCTCTCTGGATCTTTGCGTGGAACCAAAGCCACGGCAACCCCCTCAGGCTCCTCTCGTCCCCAACCTCAGGAGGTTGGGGGACATGTCCCCGTCATGTTTCCATGGCATGCCAAGGAAAGGCCTGTACTCTCTCGTGCTCCACACAGTGCACTACCTCGCCCTTGTCACCCGCCCCGATACCATCTGGAGGCGGGTACTTCCTGCAAACGAGGGGAGAGGCCCCAGTGGAGGGAACTCTATTTGGAGTTGGTTCCCCGTGCCGCCGGGGATTTGAGTTGGAGAGTCCTCCACGGTGCACTGAGCACGGGAGAGAACTTGGCCCACTTCATGGACTCCCCCGCCGCCTGTCCCTTCTGTGGCGAGCGGGAGTCCGTGTACCATAATTATTTTAGCTGCGCCAGACTGCAGCCCCTCTTATCCACCTTGAGGGGCCTTCTCCTGCAGTTCTGGCTGGACGTTTCCCCTCACCTTTTATTTTTGGGTGCCCAGTGTCCCGGGACAATAAGCTTAGGGATCTCCTCATCAACCTGCTCCTGGCATTGGCTAAGCTAGCCATTTATAAGACCAGGAAACAGTGTTTGGAGAGGGAGATCCCAACAAACATCGTGGCCATGTTCCGGGCGCTGGTGCGCTCCCGTATCCGGGCAGAGTACACGTACGCTGAGTCCACTGGGACGGTTTCAGAGTTTGCCTCCCAGTGGGCGTCAGGCGGGGTGCTATGCTAAGTATCCCCCACTCTGGATTATTTTGTACTAACCCTTCATTTTTTGTGCACTATATTTTATTTACAGTGCACTTGTTGTTGGTTTAATTTTATATTTGTTTGGCTGTTTTTTCTTTGCTGTTCAACTGATTGGCAAAACCAGATCAAAATAGACCTCACTCCTCAATTCCCCTTCCTCCTCTCACTCAATTCCTCCTCTCACTCAATTTCCCTCCTCCTCTCACTCAATTTCCCTCCTCCTCTCACTCAATTTTCCCTCCTTTCACTCAATTCTCCCCCTCCTCCTTTCACTCAATTCCCCCCTCCTCCTCTCACTCAATTCTCCCTCCTTCTTTCACTCAATTCTCCCCCTCCTCCTCTCTCACTCAATTATCCCCCTCCTTCTTTCACTCAATTCTTCCCCTCCTCTCACTCAATTCTTCCCCTCCTCTCTCTCAATTCTTCCCCTCCTCTCTCTCAATTCTCCCCTCTCCTCCTCTCACTTAATTCTCCCCCCCTTCTCTCACACTCAACCCTCCCCCCGCTCACTCAATCCCCCCTCACGCAATCCCTCATCTTTCACTCAATTCTCCCCTCCTCTCTCACTCTATTACCACCCCCCCTCCACTCACACACTTCCTCTCTGACTCAATTCCCACTGTGGAGGGTTGCCAGAGTAAATGCTGATGATGGGTCCGAATTCCATGCAGGCCCAACTTCCAGCGCCTGTAGCACGGGGGGTGGCAGGGGGGGGGGGGTGAGAGGCCCCGCAGCTGAGAGCTGGGGCCCCCCAACGCACAGGGACCCCGGCAGCCGGAGGAGGAGACAGGTGCAGCTCCTTGAGCACCCAAGGATCGTCACATGGGCCATTCCAATTGCTGGACCAAGTGGCAAAGTGGGCTAAGAGTAAGCCACCACTTGTCTAGACCCTCCTAAGGTTAGGAATGGTAACCACTGCCTACTATTTTCTATGTACAGTTCTCTCTCCCTATCTCTCTCTCTCTCTCTCCTTCTTCCTCTCTCCCTATATCCCTCCCTCTCCCTATATCCCTGTCTCTCTCTCTATCCCTCTCGCTCCCTCCCTTCCCGCCTCTCCCTCCAATATACTGTAGCTACTAAATAGTTCTCATTCACATATGTTAGTATATCAATAATGCAGATACTGTACATATACTGTGAATACATCGGAGACAGGAAACACATGCAAATTATCACTTATTTAAGTCTGAGTTTTCTTTACTAACTACAAATATCAATATTACTCTGCGGGCTGTAAAATGATGAGAAGCTGAAAGGTGCTTAAATACAGTTAGTCACAGTAAGTTAGTAACAGGGAGATTATTATATTACAAGTCATTTCTACTACATGCAAATACTCTGATCTAACAAGTCATTTGTGGTTAACACTTTTAATTTTAGGGACTATTGCATTTACTTGCCATTTAAAGCCCCAAAACATTATTTGACTTTATAGCTTAATACAGGGGTGCTCAACTCCAGTGCTCAAGACCCCACCAACAGGTCAGGTCAGGTCAAAGACTGAGCCACTGATTGAGCCACCTGTGCTGAAGCATGGATATCCTGAAAACCTGACCTATTGGGGATGGGGAGAGGGGGGATTTTATGGGCTGGAATTCAGCACCCTTGGAGTTGAGCACCCTTGGTGTTGAGCACCCTTGGAGTTGAGCACCCTTGGAGTTGAGCACCCTTGGAGTTGAGCACCCTTGGAGTTGAGCACCCTTATCGTTGAGCACCCTTATCATTGAGCACCCTTGGAGTTGAGCACCCTTGGAGTTGAGCACCCCTGGAGTTGAGCACCCCTGGTTTTATACAGTACAGTTACACCTTATTGCAATAAAAATCCAAATGTAATCAGATATGGTTATTTCATTTCAGAATGAGAAGATAATTTATAGAAATGTGCATATTATCACCAAAACAGGTATTTTACTGGGTGTTACACAGTGTTCAAATGGGCATTACGTCCTCGAACTAAGGACAGTGACATGTTTAATACGGTACGTTAGATGGAGTTGATTGACACCTTTTTTCAAATATATAAACTGTATATATTGGACAAGTGTAAGTCTTTTGCAGTATTTATTTTACACTGAACATTTCCATAATAAATGTGATAGTATAGCATAGACTGTATATGTAATGTATATTGCTGATAAGACTGGTTGTCAGTCCTCAGAGCCGCAGGGAAATGAATCATTCTGCTCTGTCCCTTGTTTGCAAAGTCATTCTGAAGTCGTCATTAGTTAGAGATAAACACGTAAAACCCTCCCTGCCAGGCTCCCTAGGGAGGTTGCATCGGTGTGATATGTATAACCCCGCATGGGTTACCAGGTCTCGGGGGCTGGATTCCGGCGGCTGGGCGATGAGGTGGCGAGGTTGTAAAATAATGGGAGCCAGGAGCTTTTGTAGTACATCTGTCATTTATTCATGTCCCCAAGCACAGGGGCCCTCATACACATAGTAATAACGTTGCACTGTATTTTATATCACACATACATGAATATGGTTCTTCCATCAGTGCCCACTCTTAACACTCAAATGAAGGGAGCCCTCTATAACTTGAGACCCTCTGTGGTGGGCTATATTACTTTTCCTTGCATATTCAGGACTTCATTCCTGGTCTATACTATTACTTTGGAAACATTATTTATCTACTCTCCCCGAGGTTCCTCTCCTTATATCCTCCTGGAACCTAACCTTCCAGAACAGTCCCTCCTCCTTATATACCTCTGTGTGACATCAGAATCCCCATAGCAACCGAGGTTGGGGCCCAGCATACAACAGCCATGTTAGTAACCCTTTAGGAGGAGAGTTACAGATAAATAGCTGATATGCTTGAATTCAGTGTTTCCGGAGAAAAGCAATACTGTACATGTATTTTTCACAAGATGCAAATAACACTTACTTCAAGGATTATAAAATATTTCTAAGAAAGACGATTATACTCGTGAGTTGTTTAAAAAATAAATATATATATATATATATATATACAGTATATATATATATATATATATATATATATATATATATATATATAGTGGTTGACAAATCGCCAAAAAATGTACTCGCCACACCAAAAAATCTACTCGCCACCTAGTACCAAACGTGTGCTGCTTGGGCCAATATTTACTCGCCCGGGGGTTAAATCCACTCGCCCGGGGCGAGCAAATGTATAGGTTTGTCGAACACTGTATATATATATATATATATATATATATATATATATACTAGCTGAGAGACCCGGCGTTGCCCGGGATGTAATTTTGGGGGGGGGCGTATGACAGGGTTAGGCTTCCCCCCCCCCTTGACAGCTAGGTGGGTGACTGACTTGACTGAGTGTGTGGGTGACTGTGTGGGTGGGTGGGTGACACTTGAGTGGGTGTTTGGGTTGGTGACTGAGTGGGTGACTTTGGGTCGGTGACTGAGTGGGTGACTTTGGGTCGGTGACTGGGTGGGTGACTTTGGGTCGGTTTGACTTTGGGTCGGTTTGACTTTGGGTCGGTGGGTGGGTGACTTTGGGTCGGTGGGTGGGTGACTTTGGGTCGGTGGGTGGGTGACTTTGGGTCGGTGGGTGGGTGGGTGACTTTGGGTCGGTTTGACTTTGGGTCGGTGGGTGGGTGACTTTGGGTCGGTGGTTGGGTGGGTGAGTTGGGTCGGTGGGTGGGTGACTTTGGGTCGGTGGGTGGGTGGGTGACTCTGGGTTGGTGGGTGGGTGGGTGACTCTGGGTTGGTGGGTGGGTGGGTGACTTTGGGTGGGTGACTTTTTTCGGTGACTGGGTGACTTTTTCAGGGTCGGCGACTGGGTGGGTCAGTGACTGGGGTTGGTGACTGGGTGGGTCAGTGACTGGGTAGGTGGGGTCGGTGAGTGGGTGGGTGGGGTCGGTGGGTGGGTGGAGTCAGTGACTGTGTGGGTGGTTTTGGGTGAGACTGGGTGGGTGAGTGTGAGACTGAATGGGTGGGTGAGTGTGAGACTGAATGGGTGAGTGAGTGTGAGACTGAATGGGTGGGTGAGTGGGAGACTGAATGGGTGGGTGAGTGGGAGACTGAATGGGTGGGTGAGTGGGAAACTGAATGGGTGGGTGAGTGGGAAACTGAATGGGTGGGTGAGTGGGAAACTGAATGGGTGGGTGAGTGGGAAACTGAATGGGTGGGTGAGTGGGAAACTGAATGGGTGGGTGAGTGGGAAACTGAATGGGTGGGTGAGTGGGAGACTGACTGGGTGGGAGACTGACTGGGTGGGTGAGTGGGAGACTGGGTGGGTTAGTGGGAGACTGGGTGGGTGAGTGGGAGACTGGGTGGGTGAGTGGGAGACTGGGTGGGTGAGTGGGAGACTGGGTGGGTGAGTGGGAGACTGGGTGGGTGAGTGGGAGACTGGGTGGGTGAGTGGGAGACTGGGTGGGTGAGTGGGAGACTGGGTGGGTGAGTGGGAGACTGGGTGGGTGAGTGGGAGACTGACTGGGTGGGTGAGTGGGAGACTGGGTGGGTGAGTGGGAGACTGACTGGGTGGGTGAGTGGGAGACTGACTGGGTGGGTGAGTGGGAGACTGACTGGGTGGGTGAGTGGGAGACTGGGTGGGTGAGTGGGAGACTGGGTGGGTGAGTGGGAGACTGGGTGGGTGAGTGGGAGACTGACTGGGTGGGTGAGTGGGAGACTGGGTGGGTGGGTGAGTGGGTGACTGACTGGGTGGGTGGGTGGGTGAGTGGGTGACTGACTGGGTGGGTGAGTGGGTGACTGACTGGGTGGGTGAGTGGGTGACTGACTGGGTGGGTGAGTGACTGACTGGGTGGGTGACTGACTGGGTGGGTGGGTGACTGGGTGACTGGGTGGGTGAGTGAGTGACTGACTGACTGGGTGGGTGACTGACTGGGTGGGTGACTGACTGGGTGGGTGAGTGGGTGACTGACTGGGTGACTGACTGGGTGGGTGAGTGGGTGACTGACTGGGTGGGTGAGTGGGTGACTGACTGGGTGGGTGAGTGGGTGACTGACTGACTGACTGAATGGGTGGGTGACTGGGTGACTGACTGAATGGGTGACTGAATGGGTGGGTGACTGACTGAATGGGTGACTGAATGGGTGGGTAACTGAGTGACTGGGTGGGTGACTGAGTGACTGGGTGGGTGGGTGACCGAGTGGGTGGGTGACTGGGTGACTGAGTGGGTGGGTGACTGGGTAAGTGACTGGGTGGGTGGGTGACTGACTGGGTGGGTGACTGACTGGGTGGGTGGGTGACTGACTGACTGGGTGGGTGGGTGAGTGGGTGGGTGGGTGAGTGGGTGGGTGACTGGGTGGGTGACTGGGTGGGTGGGTGACTTGACTGAGTGAGTGGGTGGGTGACTGAGTGAGTGGGTGGGTGACTAAGTGAGTTTTTGGGTGACTAAGTGAGTGGGTGGGTGGGTTACTGAGTGGATGGGTGACTGAGTGGGTGGGTGACTGAGTGAGTGGGTGGGTGACTGGGTGAAAGTGACTGGGTGGGTGACTGAGTGGGTGGGTGACTGAGTGAGTGGGTGACTGGGTGACAGTGCATGGGTGGGAGACGGTGGGTGACTTACCTTGACCCCGTGGCATCTGGCTGGAGCAGGAGGTGAGTTCGGGAAGCTGGGGGGGGCAAGAGTGGCAGGAGACCCGCGCCGCGCTTCCCCTCCGTCCGGGAGCCGGCGCACGTGATGGGGAGTCTTGCGCCGCGCTTCCCCTCTCCGGTAGCGGCGCACGTGAGGGGGAGTCCCGCGCCGCGCTTCCCCTCTCCGGTAGCGGCGCACGTGAGGGGGAGTCCCGCGCCGCGCTTCCCCTCTCCGGTAGCGGCGCACGTGAGGGGGAGAGCAGGAGTCCCGGGCCGCGCTTCCCCTCTCCGGTAGCGGCGCACGTGAGGGGGAGAGCAGGAGGCCCGGGCCGTGCCGCGAGGGGGGAGGAGCCTGGAGTTTGCTGCTGAGCAGGAGGGCCGCGGCGCACGGTGAGGGTGATGGTGCGGCTGGGGATGTTGCGGAGCGTGGGGATTTGGGTGAGTTGGGGGGAGAGTGAGGGGCACCGGGAGAGGAGGGGGGGGGTGTGTGTGTGGAAGGTGAGCTGCGGTCCAACTGACGGGGGAGAGTGAGGGTGTGTGTGTGAGGGGGGGGTGTTTGTGTGTGTGTGTGTGAGGGGGGGGGGGTGTGTTTTTTTGCCCGTCACTCTGCCTCAGGCCAATGAGAGGTGCGGGGGCGGGCAGGCCAAGGGACCAATGAGATTGCCGCTAAAGACGCAGACATACAGTGCTTTCAGAAATATATAGTAGATATATATACACAAAGATGTAGCGCTGAGGTAGAATATTGTGATTAGTAGTGTAGGATAATAAATTGTTATACTTAAATAGTGAAATAATTACATATTAAACTATATATTAAAAGAAACCATAACGTGACCAGTGATATAAAGAATAAGTCCAAAAAATGTTCCACTTGGTGAAAATCCAGAGAGGTGATAGTCCCAACAAAACAGATCCAGGGAACACTTGCAGCTTCAGAAAAGTGGTATAGCTAACCACTATAAAATCTGAGAACAAAAAACAAAGAGAAGCGCAGGCTCCATAGCATGTAACTGTATAACAAATTGGTACATTTATTAAAACCAGCAGCCCCAAGGATTTGCACTTACAGGATAAAAAAACAAACATTCATTGGAGAGAAATCTCTGTCAGGGGTCAACCACGGGGGTGGGGTAGTCCGGAATAAGCAGGGTGCACCTGATCAGATGGTACCCAGGTAGTCAGGTCTGACTGAAGCAGGAGCAGAGGACGTTGAGGCACTGACAGGCACAGCGGATCGGCGCCAGCTCATGACAGGAGCTGTATGTGGCTACCATCTGATCAGGTGCACTCTGCTTATTCCAGACTCCCCCACCCCCGTGGTGGACCCCTAACAGAGATTTCTCTACAATGTGTGTTTGTTTTTTAATCCTGTAAGTGCAATTCCTTGGGGCTGCTGGTTTTAATAAATGACCAAGTTGTTATACAGTTACATGCTATGGAGCCTGCGCTTCTTTTTGTTTTTTGTTCATATATATATGGTTATACTGGCTATGCAAAAATGAATCAAGGATAGGTTTTACCACACTTAGTTAAGTTATAGTGGGTAAAAAAAGTGACAAAAACCCTCCACAGCAAAGCATATAGCAAATGGAAATATTACTGTATGCTCATTTGCATTATTAGACAGGTCTGCAACCCCACCTTTCACCATTATCACACAGCACACAGCGCTTCCACTGCAGCAAGGGATTCTGGGAAATGACATGCAAATGAGCACACAGTGCCACCTTTTGCTTCAAAACTATATATATATATTTATTTATTTTTTGCTACATTGAAATGCCCTTTTTTTGGGTCAGTCCCACCTATTACTAAATGGCAGTGCTATGTTTAATAGGATAAATGTAGCTCAATTTCACATTTTGAAATCGAAAAAGTAAACAGTATTTTGAAATGATTTAAAAAGAAACTTTGGAATATACAATAACAAATTAGTGAAATAAAACAAATCTTTACAGGTTTTCGTGGTTACCAAACGCTCTGGGTTTATTTTTATTTTTTACCATCTTTACTGAACACAGACACAATGGTTTATCTTTTTCATAATTATCTTGTGTCACCTAATTAGTAATTACGCTGCCATAATTAGCCAGACAGATTGGTGTAAAGGAGTGGAACGTGTGCAAAACTGGAGCCAATAAACCGCCCCAGATTTATTGAGGAACATGAATTCCATGGAGAATAATGAGAATTAACTGGGAGAAATCTGGTGCGGTTTTTAGCTCCTGCTTCTGCAACATATTTCCGCTGGGAGACTTTGATTCCTAAGTTAAAAATATGCATGGCCCCAAATTAAAACATACACATTTTGTCTTGCGATAGAAATCTGTACAAGTTTAACTTTGGCTGCTGTGGGGTTGTAGTTTTACCTGTGGGGTTTTTGGAGGGAAAAGCTACCAGAGCCGTCGGCAAAGAAAAAAATAATTTCTATTATAATAAACAATTCAGCTTTAATGTAGAAGAAAAAGCCTTTCTGCCTCTCTCCCAGGATATACTGTATTGCAGCCCCGTTCCTAATCATTTTTAGAAGCCCTATGTGGAATTTTTAAGTGGATCCTACAAAGACTTGCTAGGAATTAGTGTTAAAGCAAAATCTGTCACCTTAAGCGTTAAAAACAGTTTTGATCGGCTATATTGGTGTAAGCCCCTGTGTATGTTGGGCTACACATGCACACTGCCCCCTGGCAGGTTCCTCTCCTACTGTATGGACTTGGGACTATGAGGAGCCGTTAGGGAGGCTGCTGAAGGAGGAACTTGGAGGGAGAGGAGTTGTTAAAAGAAGGCAGACAGGACAGATCTGCGCGGGCCTGATGGAGTCAGGCTCGATCGAGAGCGACCTGTGTGACGGGACTTGCACGTATCCCGCGTGGGAGAGATTAAAGTTGCTGAGAGGACGAAGAGCAGCCAAAAGAGCCGGAGAGCCCAGCAGCTGAGATCAGGAGCCGTACGGAGGAGAGACGGCCGTACGGAGGAGAGACGGCCGTACGGAGGAGAGACGGCCGTACGGAGGAGAGACGGCCGTACGGAGGAGAGACGGCCGTACGGAGGAGAGACGGCCGTACGGAGGAGAGACGGCCGTACGGAGGAGAGACGGCCGTACCGAGGGGAGACGGCCATACGGAGGAGAGACGGCCGTACGGAGGAGAGACGGCCGTACCGAGGGGAGACGGCCGTACGGAGGAGAGACGGCCGTACCGAGGGGAGACGGCCGTACGGAGGAGAGACGGCCGTATCAAGGGGAGACGGCCGTACGGAGGAGAGAAAGCCGACGGTCATAGGAAACAGCGGAACCAAAATAAAGCTTTGTGAAGCACAGGCCTGCTACCACCAGTTACAAACATGAGCTCCAACAGTGTAGCGGCACCTCACACCCAGCCCCGCATACCCAGGATTGGGAGGCCTCTTAGGTTGACACTAACACACACACGCACAGCTTATGTGAACTGTAATGGGAATGTATTGTGATAAGTATGTGGTGATCCTGTTTCTAAGACTCACCAGGTTCCTGTTAACCGTTTGTTATATAACTGATTTATATAGATATATACTGTATTAAAGTGTTGTGGAAGTTATGTCCCTTTGTTTGCGCCACGCACGTGTGGTATTTTTGATAGGCACAAGGACTCCGGCCCTCACCTCAGCACCAGGCGTATAGTCTGAGGTACAGGAATATAGAGGGGTTACCTTGGCGCAAACAAATGAATTGCGCGTGACGCACAGATGTAAATGGCGTGTGCTCAAAAAAATCTGTGCAGCAAAAAAAAAAATAACATTTAACCTGCGTCAAAATGTATTTGACGCAGCGCGAGCGTTTTACTTTACAAGTTCACAAAATCTATTATTTTCCCAGTGTGGCTTTTATAAATAATATTACATTAGCCGTTTATATTCACCCGTGCTCGTTATAAAGAAATAAGAATACGCATCATTCCGTTTTGATTGAAATGGTATCAATTAGGTATTCAACATGATGCAATGCGTTCAAACAGCGAAATGTGTGCCGCGTGAAGCCGCATAACGACCTAAATACAGACATACAACGCACGTTTTATCCAAGTTTGTATTCATTTTTAAAGCTAAAATTGTTATACACTGATTTAAAAACATATATATATATATGATCTTAGTACAGTGCATAGGCTCCCATAGGTGACACGCCATAATTATGCTACAGTATAGTATTGACTACTTCAACAGTACAGTATCCAGTTACACACCTTACAAATCGCCAGCCCTTCCAGTATACTGATACCTCTACATGTGTATATATATATATATATATATATATATATATATATATATATTAGAGATAGATAGAAATATATATATATATATATATATATATATATATATATATATATATATATACACACACACACACACACAGTTCTGGGGCAAATAAAAGATTTGTCAAAGACCTTCCTTCCCCTAAATAAATCGGATGTGTTTCTTGGATGCATATAAAGCATTTGTTGCCCCAGATTTGAAGCAGTTTTGCCTTTTTACGTTTCCCCCCTACAGTATATACCAAGATCCTACAAAGGTCTGTAAAACCTATTGATCACAGGGCTTTGGTATCTAAGGAAGTGATTTGTTAGTCTGCCGGCTGCAAAACGGGAGCAAAACCAGGTTTATCAAATAAAAATAAAAAATCCTATTACTTTCATGGGGTTTTTTTTTTTAGGTAAATAGGGGCCTGTTATTGCCCCAGTTTTTTTTTTTTTTGCCATCGGGAGACTTTGGTAAAGGGTCCTCTGACCCCCCCATTTACAATTACAAAGTTAGGGCAAAACGCAAGCAGAAAAACAGCACCTCATTTATTAACAAAAATGAATATAAACGAAAGAATGGTTTTTTTGTTTTGCTTTGATACATCTAATGGTTGTGTATATGTACAGTATACAGGCAAAAGTTGTGCCATCCCAGGGCACAAAAACAGCATTGGAAAAATCCAATTGCAATAAATATTCATCAATATGATGTATTCTTAGATACTTCTGTTGTAGTTGGTTTTGCCCCAGAATGGCACAACTTTGCCATGATACAGTACGTAGCCCCCAATAACATGATTTTGCAGCTGTAAGACTGTTACCCTTTTGATTCCAATCCCCGAGATTGATTGCATTTGCCAGGATTACGCACAGCAGGTTAGTCTTGGAAGAGCTCGTTGTTTTTACACCAAGAACATAGGAACAAAATGAAGAAGAACTCAGAAGCAGAATCTGGTACATCCCATTAAAATATGTTCATTGCTCAACTCCTCCAAACCACAGACATGCCACATACAGAGCAGCAGACCTTCCAAAATAACTTCATGCTGTACATTGATGGATCTAGATGAAAATATCTAAGCACCAACTTTGCAGCCAAAGGGCTGATGCCACGATACGTAACCCCCTGAAACGTGTCCAGAGGGATCAACAAAACACGTACTCACCACGCATGAAGCCTGCGGAATATGTCCCAAACGGATCAAAGAGATTGTTGAACTCCATGGTGACCTTTTCCCAAGGCGACACTTCAGTCTTAGTGGGGTTTTTTTTTGGGGGGGGGGGGGGGGAGTGAGGGGGGAGTGCACTGACAGAAAAAAAAGAAGAAGAAGAAAGTCAGTGCAATACAGAAATGGAAATCCCCATGGAAGCTGAGTGTCTTGGAGTTTGCATGGCCACAGGAATGCAAAACCACTCTTTTGCAGCATAAGCAGAAATTGGCTTCCAAAAGGACGGGAGACAAGGGATTGTGCATGTTTAGAGCGTGGGCAGATGATAAATCATCAGTGCAGAAGAATGAATGAAGGAATCCTACCTTTCTCACTCACAAATGCAGCTGGGTGTAAGGAGGACAACACTCAATGTGGTGTTGAGGTTCGGGTATTCTGAATGTTCAACTGCAGTTTGTCTGTGGTTCTGTGGTCACGTGTGGGGCCTGAAAGAGTTTTTCGTCTCAACTTTAGAATAAGAGACGAGGAGAGTCATTTGCTGAGTGGAAGAGAAGGATCACCTGACCTTTGATGTCAACAACTCTGCAGTAGGTTCGTGGCTTCGACGAGTCTCTTTGATTCGGGCCGAGCTGACTCACTGCTTGTGGAGAGTGAACGATGTTATACAACGGCACAGAAGCTAAACTAGAAAACATTCGCACGGCTTATGGAGCTAGGCAAGGGTAACAATAATATTAAAAATGTTCTTACATAGCACTGATAGTGTACACAGGGCTGCGCACAATATTTTGCAGGCACGAGCCCATGCCCTGCAGAGCTTCCAATCCAATTCTGTGACCCCCTCCCTGTTTCCAAGCTCGCCCGGCTCACCTTTAAATAGAAAGTCTGGCGATGCGGCTGCGAACAGTGGCGAATTTCCCATTAGGCCCAATAGGCGGCAAAATTTGGGGGCGCCGTAGGCAATCGGTACTTGCCTGCCACGCATGCGTGCGCGCGCGGCTGGCAGCGTGACATCACACAGCATCACGTTGCCACGACAGTGTAACGGCGTGCTGCTGGAGGAAGAGGGCGGCACCAGGTAAGTGCCTAAGGGCGCCATTTTTTAAAATCTGACACTGGCTGTGAATGACCGATCTACTAAGACTTCTTCCCCATATTAGAGGTAAAGAGGGCGCACCTTGACATGGTCAGCAAGCTTACAAATGCTTTGGCCAAAGAATTTAACTAAGTGACCCTCGCATATGAAAGAAAAACAGATACGTATGTGACTATATGATTTGTCATGTTGGATGTGGCACTGGGGCTCTCCGTCCTTTGTTTATACATTGTCACATACCCAGTAGCACTGCTTTATGACATAAATATGCGTGCTGGTGTCTGGGTTTTGAGCGTACATGGGTGTTGTGGGAATCTCATTTTATTGGCGGCCTCATATTGTGGATAAAATGATTCGCCCAAGGTCACAGAGTGGATACTGGATTTCAGCCACATCAAAGGCAGTGACGTTACCACTGAGCCCCTCGTTCAGCCCTAACAAGGATGGCCCCGGTTTATATTTAAAGGGGCGAACCCTGTTAGCTGGCAAAAAAAAGAGAATGTTTGACAGTCAAGTGTTTACTCCACCTCTTACCCGCCCCGTCCCTGTGTTCGCAATCAGCGCTCTCATGCACCGCTGATCGCGGACTACACTAAAGAGGGGGGACCCTCCCACCCTCCCTTTCCCCACGTCAGGTTTGATGACCAGAAACCTTGATAGGGATCATGTGATCTCTCAGAAGAGCGGTCACGGGTTCCGTCAGCACCGAAGGCTTCGTGGTGGCCAAGGAGGTGGCAGGTCCCTCTGCTCCTAGGACTAGGTTGACTAGATGTTTCGGTTTAGCTGGGACAGTCCAAATTGTTAGGGCTCTGTTTCAACGTTTTGGGGTGCTGTCCCGGTTTTCTATCCTGCTGGCGAGCGCCGATTGCACATGCACAAAGATAGCTTGCCGGCTGCCCGTGCGTAAGCACGATCAGCACTTGCCAGCTGATCAAGCTCTGATCGTGCATGAGCAACCAGCAAACGCCATTCGCGCATGCGCAGTTGGCAAGTGAAGATCGCGCATTCGCACGAGCAACCAGCAATTGTTCTCATGTGCAGTCGGCTCTACTCATGTGCAGTCAGCTGTTCTCATGTGCAGTCTGCGCTCGCCATTCACGCATGCGCAGTCGGTGAGTGCTGGTTGCGCATGCGTGACATTTGTCCCGATTTTTGCCAGGACAAATATGGTCACCCTACTTAGGACTAAAGTGAATGAATTTCACTGACATTTTAAGGGGTCTCACCTGGGTAACTGATGGCTTTCTTTCCCCCCCAACCCAAATGTTTGAATTTTCTTTATTGAGACAGGTGCAGTAGTGTAGATCAGGGGTGCGCAAAGTGGGGGGTGTGCAAAGTGGGGGGCGCGCGAGATGTTTCTGGGGGTGTGCGGTGTTGCAGAGGTCCTGCGCTCTTCCCCAAGGCATTTAAATTTAATCCCGGGGGATTGCGTGAGGCCTCTGCAACTCTAAATTTACCTACACTCTGCTGGCGTCAGGACACGTGTCCGTGGCAATGCGGCGTCAAATGACGCAGAGGGGTCATGTGACATCACACGTGTCAAATGATGCTGTGGGTCACGTGACGTGACGTCACATGACCCAACGGCTTCATTTGACGCCGCATAAAAGTAAGGGGGGGGGGGGCGCGAGCACCAACGGAGGAAAGGCAGGGGGGCGCATCAGTAAAAGTTTGCGCTCCCCTGGTGTAGATAACACGTGACATGTGTTCGTAAAACAATTCAAGGCAAATAAGATTAACTACATGTAGCTGGGACCCCCCTCTTTCACCCTGGCTAGTGGGGGGAAGTTGCGCCTGCGCAGATGTGAGTTGCAAAAGCCCGTGAAGGAGGAGAGTGCTAATTGGTGGGAGGTGGCGAGTACCTTGTCCCAGCAGCCCCGCGGGTACCTTGTGACAGGGTTGATCCAATGGGCAAAGAGTGTGGAGGAGAAAAAGGGAGGTGGTTGCGCGCACGGGGAGCAGAGCGGGAGAGGATCAGGAGAGGAGAGGAGACGGAGCTTCGGTGTAGGGGAGGCCCCAAAACCTCCCTGCGTAGGCGTGTGCCCCCGGCCCAGTTAGGCCCTGAGTCACGGTAGAGACAAGCAGAGCTAGGGATTGCCGTAGTGAAGTTCCTGATCCCCATTTGTATCAGTCGAGTGGAGCAGGACTGTCCTAGTTGGCGGGAGGTCTGGGCGCAGACCCCGCTATTCGATTTCGAGTGTCCGGGTGGGATCGCCCTGGATCACCGCGTGGGTGGGAGGACGACTTCTGCCTCGGGTGGATCCTTTGTGAAGAGAGTAGCGGTCCCGGGTACCGGAGTACCCGGCAGGTATTTCAACAAGTGCACCAACGGTACCATCCATTCATTCGGGACTGAGTGGCTGCGGAGTCACACATATAAACATATACATATTTGGCTCACTTGGGCGCGGGAGGACTTATCCCTTGAGGGATCGGACATGGGGTGGGATCACCCGGTGGAGGGATCGGGGAGTGTTGGCGTCCGCCGTGGTGCAGTATTGAGTGTCTCCGGAGGGAGTGTATTGCATGTATATTCATGTGAGGGTTCAAATGCAAGTAAAAGACGTTGGTTACAGTTATAGGCTTTGTGTTAGTGATTGCTTTATACGTATATGTCCTGCGAAGATCCACTCCCCCTCTGGCGGGAGCTGTCGCAGGTGGAGGCGCTGCACCCGGTATAGTTATTACGCGAGTACCCCAGGCTCTCCGTGGCAGAGACTTAGGCCCTGTGAGCCTACAGGTGATACAGCACATAGTAGCGGCCTGCAAGCGATAGGAAGCAGGGCTACATTTGGAGGCGCTGCTGAGATGTTAGACCTGTGGTGCCCCTCGAAACTAAATTATTATCACCATGGCCCTGCCTACCTGTCAAGAGATACGCGACTGGCCACGCCAAATGCGCACACCTGCCCGTTGCGCCGTAGCTGTGACCCGAGTACCCATGGCCTTACCCTTAGAGACTTTGCAAACGGCCTTGCGACAACTTCCGGGTTTTGCCAAAGCTCGCCTGGTAGATGTACTCGTAAATCAAGACTCTAAATGGAACACATTGCTTGTGGACTGTCGGTGCGACCTAGTAGTGCTCGATCCCGGCGTCCCCCAATACCTACCGCTGCCCGATGCCCCGCCTGGCGGTAGTCCTTTTGTCTACCCCCTTTGAGACCCCCCCGTACGACCGCTGAGCGAAGACGACCCCACCCTTCCCTTTGCTCACTATGCCGAGAGCGTGGCCGGTAGTTGCCAGTCTGGATCCAGTTATCCCGGGTCCAGCGCATCCGCCGAAGCCAGGGTGCGCTTTGACATGCTGCAGAAGCTTAGTGAAAAGATAGACCAGTTAACCGCCCCTCCGAGTCTGCCGCTGCTTGTAGAAGCGCTCACGCTAGCCACGCATGCCCAAAACTACCGGAAGTTAAAAGCCTTCTCGGGGACGCTCCCTGTGCCTACCGGGGAGGACGGGATAGAGACATGGAAGGAACACACTCAGGGAGTAATGGAAGAGTGGTCCTGCACTGACATGGTGAAGCGGCAGCGGCTCATGGAGTGCCTGCGGCCCCCAGCGTCCACCCTGATCAGCATTCATCGCGAACAACACCCCGAACTAACCTCGCGTCTGATGATCGAGTTCCTAGTGGAAGCATATAGCGCCAAAGAGGATGATGGTGCGTTGTGGGCCAAGTACTATGCCATAAATCAAAGGGAGGGGGAAGATCTGTCTGCCTACATACACCGCGTACAGATCTCTCTAGGACCGTTGCTGCATCAGAAATATGTGATACCCTCCCAGATGAACGAATATCTCAGTAAGCAATACCTCCGCGGGTCCAGCCCTACTCGCCCTATAGCCCGCATGATTCGTGATCACCTCACACAGGGACCCCCCCTTCGTTCATCCAACTCCTGCAGCAGGTAAAAGAGCACAAGACGCATCTGATGCTGCACTCCCCTCAAAAATCTAAAACTAGCTGCAACACGAAACCCAAGGGGAGTGCTGAAAAGAAGGAGGAACCTCCAGACAAGCCTGGATCAGAAAAGCCGAAATACGCGGGACGGTCTTCGCCGCCGCCCGATCGCCGTTCAACCCCCAGAGACATTTCCTGCTATAAATGTGGAAAGAAGGGACACATATCATACGACTGTAGGATGGGTGATTCTCGACACCGGAGCCCATCTCCCAAGAAATTCCCGCCCCAGGCTATGGTTTGCAGGGTGTATGTGGCCGATACCGACATGGCTGGGGCCCCCCAAGACGGAGACTACCCAGCAGAAGATGGCAACCGGGTGGGACCAGTAGCCTTGATCTGTGTGCTAGTGGACGGGATCTATTCCTCTGCCCTACTAGACACTGGGTCCCAAGTCACCATCATATACAGGGGTTTTAATGATCGCCATCTTCAGAAGTGGCCTCTATGACCGGCCGAACATATCAAGGTACGCGGCCTAAGCAATGACGACTATCCCATCGACGGCTTGGTGACCGTGGACTTGAAAATACAACAGCTCAACACGGCGCATTGGTGTGTCCAGAACCCCGAGATACCCCCAAATACCCCATCATCCTCGGTACGAATGCTGATATCGTGCAGGCCGTCATCCGGGCCTATCTACACGAAACTAACGAGCTCCCCATGTCTAGCCTGCAGTTACAGCTGGTTAAAGCCGACCCAGCCCCTCCCACATCCCCGTCGGATGACTACGGGCTGTTGTTCTGTGGCCGGGGAGGGCTGACACAACTCTTTCCAGGAGAGACGCAGAGGGTCCCCGCTTGGTGTGCCTACGCGGACCGGCTAGACGAAGAGCAACAGTTCTCTCTAGAAAGCACCTCAGAAGAGGAGGTGCGCCGGGGATATCGCCTCATACCCGAATTTCGACATTGGCCCGCCGCCATTCCCCGACGGATTTTCGTAATGGTACAGAACCTGTCACCATTCCCAATGGCCATCGATGTGGGTCAAAGGATAGGGAGTATTTATCCTGTCAGCTCAGTAGAAGATGCCGTGCAAATGAACGCGACCCGAGTGGAAGGAACCGAGGCAGCACTAGACTTTGAATTTGGCTCCTCCGAGTTGCCGGAAGCCTGGAAGGAGCGATTACGAGTGCAACTGGAGCAAAGACGAGCCGTATTCTCTACCAGTGAGATGGATGTGGGGTGTAGTCGCAATGCCCAACACACCATCCAGATGACCGATGAGAAGCCCTTCAGGGAGCGTTCTCGTCGCCTCGCTCCCCGGGACATGGAGGATGTGCGGGCGGCTATTCACGAGATGGAAGCGGCCGGAATTGTCAAGGAGTCCCGAAGCCCGTATGCCTCCCCTATTGTAGTGGTGCGGAAAAAGAATGGTGCGTGAGGTTATGTGTGGATTATCGGACGCAGAACAATCGAACGGTACCGGACCAGTACTGTACAATCTCCCCCGCATAGAGGAAATCTTGGATACCTTACACGGGAGTCAGTGGTTCAGCGTACTAGACTTGAGGTCCGGATACTACCAAGTCCCTATGAGCCCTGCGGATCAAGAAAAGACCGCGTTCATCTGCCCCCTAGGGTTTTATCAGTTCACCCGTATGCCCCAAGGCATATGTGGGGCACCTGCCACCTTCCAGCGGCTAATGGAGAAGACTCTAGGGGACCTGAACCCCCGAGAATGCCTGGTGTATCTAGATGACATCATCATTTTCGGGAAGAACCTGGAAGAGCATGAGGCTTGGCTCTTGAAGGTACTGGATAAACTGTCCCAGGAAGGCCTCAAACTCTCCTTGGACAAATGCCGGTTCTGCCGGACCTCCGTGACGTACGTAGGGCACATAGTGTCCGGCTAGGGAGTGGCCACTGACCCTGCCAAAATAGAAGCTGTCGTCAACTGGCCCCGTCCTGAGAATGTGGGAGAGTTGCGCTCATTCCTGGGATTTTGCGGCTATTATTGCAGATTTGTGGAGGGGTATTCCCGCAGGGCCAAAGCCCTCAACAGCCTACTCAGAATATACCCGGTGGATGCGGGCCAGAAGGCAAATCCCGCCCGACAGCTTTTCGGGGACAAATGGACCGCCGAGTGTGAACAAGCCTTCAACGACTTGAAACGGAGCCTGACGGTGGCCCCGGTGCTGGCCTACGTTAATCCTGAACAGCCCTACATACTACATGTGGATGCCAGTCTGAGTGGTCTAGGGGCCGTGTTACATCAAAGATATCCTGAGGGATTGCGATCCGTTGCGTACATCAGCCGCAGTCTCACGACCAGTGAACAGAACTATCCTGTGCAGAAGCTCGAGTTCTTGGCCCTTAAGTGGGCCATTGTAGATAAACTTCGGGACTATCTGTATGGGGTGTCGTTCGAGGTGCAGACCGATAATAATCCTCTCACCTACATCTTGACCTCCGCCAAACTCGACGCGGCCGGACATCGTTGGTTAGCAGCCCTCTTCAATTATAATTTCACCTTGAAATATGAACCGGGGCCCCTTAACATAGAAGCAGACGCCTTGTCTTGACGACCGGGGTTGGCTACTATCGCCGATGAGGATCAATGGGAAGAGATCCTGGGGCCGGGAATAAGAGCTCTATGTTGCACTGCCGCCATCATAGATGATCAAGTTGCATTTTCAGAGATACGAGTAGCTGACTCTCTAGGGTGCGCCTCCACCGCTATACCCGAAGCCTATCGTGACCCAAGTGGAATGCATGTCACACCCGACCAGATTATCGCCTGGAAAGATATGGTGCGGTACCAAGAGCAAGACCCGGTCGCAGGGTCTATCCGTTATGCCATTCGACACAATCGGTGGGACTACCTTCGCCAGACTCCGGGCGATGTAGGAGGCATACTGATGCGAGAGGTGGACCGATTCGAGATTCAAGATAATCTGCTATACCGAGTGGTAGAATATCATAATCACCCGAATCGACGACAACTAGTGTTACCGGAATGACTGCAGTATCTAGTGTTGAAAGCTCTTCATGACGAACACGGTTACCTGGGGGTAGATAAGACCTTTGGACTGTTGAGAGATAGATTTTTCTGGCCAAAATGAGAGAAGCCGTGGAGCATCACTGTCGAAGGTGTGTGCGGTGTATCCAGCAGAAGACTCTGCCTACCCGATCTGCCCCCATGGGCCACTTAAAAAGTACGGGACCCATGGACCTAGTCTGTATGGACTTCTTGTGCATCGAGCCCAGGGCATAGGAAACGTGCTGGTCATCACTGATCATTACACCCGCTACGCTGAGGCCTTCCTGACGAAAGACCAAAAGGCCATTACGGTGGCTAAAGTACTCTGGGAGAAGTATTTTATGCATTATGGGCTTCCTCAACGTCTACACTCCGACCAAGGACGGGATTTTGAAAGCAAGTTAATAAAAGAATTGCTGAACATCATACACATCAAAAAGTCCCATACCATGCCTTACCACCCTGAGGGGGATGCCTTACCAGAACGCTTCAACCGCACTCTGCTAGATATGTTAGGCACGTTAACTGGGGTGGAGAAGACTAAATGGAGTCGTCATGTGGAAACCCTCATTCATGCCTATAATTGTACTCGACACGACTCTACCGGGTTCTCACCATACTTCCTCATGTTCGGCCGTGAAGCCAGACTACCGGTGGATATACAGTTGAGAGTCGCCACCGATGGGGTACCCAATACAACCCACTTCCGATATGTACAGAGACTACAGGAGAGTCTGCAGCGGGCCTACGGTCAAGCCGAGAAATCCACCGAAAAATTGAATGCTGGAAACAAGAGACGGTATGATCATAAAGTGAAACACAGAGACATTAAACCTGGCAATGCCGTACTTCTCCGCAACCTGGGAGTACCGGGAAAGCATAAGCTGGCCGACCGATGGCGGGAAGAGGTGTACGAGGTGATTTCTCAATTGCCCGGCCTTCCAGTCTACCGTATCAAAGACTCAGAGGGTCGGGTGAAGACCTGGCATCATAATCACCTGCTCCCTATTCCCCAAATAGAAGAAGGAGAATTGGAGTGGCCTATATCTCCCCTGAGTGGAGAAATGTCATCAGGAGAAGAAGTCGGGAATGGAGAAAGCCTGGAAGATCCACAGGAAGGAACCTCTCAAAGGGGCCTTCCGACCGCGGGGGCATCTCCCGAAGGAGCTACGGGTAAAGAGTCCGACAGAGATGCTGACTCCAATGAGCCAGCCGCTAGATCCACAGAGCCCGTGTTTTGTGCCACAAAGAGACTTTGTAGATATACCCAGCCCCTCAAGGGCAGAGTTGGAGATACCAGATGAAAATTGCTACTCTCCAGAAGAGGTAGCTGAAGAACAAATTCGCAGAAGCCAAAGAGCTGGTCAACCTCCAAAGAGGCTGGCTTACGATCACTTTGGGGCACCCCATTATGAGGCTCAGCAGTGGGCTCACAATCGCGTCCAATCCGTTATTATCATGTTCAGTGAGATGTACAAGTTGATGTAGAGACCTATGTATTAGCTATTTTCATTATATAATGGTTGTACTGTTATCGTTGTCCAAGCGGGGATGTTGGAATCCACAGGGGGGAGGATGTAGCCGGGACCCCCCTCTTTCACCCTTGCTAGTGGAGGGAGGTTGCGCCTGCGCAGATGTGAGTTGGCAAAGCCCGCGAAGGAGGAGAGTGCTAATTGGTGGGAGCTGGCAGACCCTTGTCCCAGCAGCCCCGCGGGTACCTTGTGACAGGGTTGATCCAATGGGCAAAGGGTGTGGAGGAGGAAAAGGGAGGTGGTTGCGCGCACGGGAGCAGAGCGGGAGAGGATCAGGAGAGGAGAGGAGACGGAGCTTCGGTTTAGGGGAGGCCCCAAAACCCCCTGCGTAGGCGTGTGCCCCCGGCCCAGTTAGGCCCTGAGTCACGGTAGAGACAAGCAGAGCTAGGGATTGCCGTAGTGAGGTTCCTGATTCCCATTAGCATCAGTCGAGTGGAGCAGGACTGTCCTAATTGGCGGGAGGTCTGGGCGCAGACCCCGCTATTCGATTTCGAGTGTCCGGGTGGGATCGCCCTGGATCACCGCGTGGGTCGGAGGACGACTTCTGCCTCGGGTGGATCCTTTGTGAAGAGAGTAGCGGTCCCGGGTACCGGAGTACCCGGCAGGTATTTCAACAAGTGCACCAACGGTACCATCCATTCATTCGGGACTGAGTGGCTGCGGAGTCACACATATATACATATACATATTTGGCTCACTTGGGCGCGGGAGGACTTATCCCTTGAGGGATCGGACACGGGGTGGGATCACCCGGTGGAGGGATCGGGGAGTGTTGGCGCAGTATTGAGTGTCTCCGGAGGGAGTGTATTGCATGTATATTCATGTGAGGTTCAAATGCAAGTAAAAGAAGTTGGTTACAGTTATAGGCTTTGTGTTAGTGATTGCTTTATACGTATATGTCCTGCGAAGATCCACTCCCCCTCTGGCGGGAGCTGTCGCAGGTGGAGACGCTGCACCCGGTATAGTTATTACGCGAGTACCCCAGGCTCTCCGTGGCAGAGACTTAGGCCCTGTGAGCCTACAGGTGATACAGCACATAGTAGCGGCCTGCAAGCGATAGGAAGCAGGGCTACATTTGGAGGCGCTGCTGAGATGTTAGACCTGGGGTGCCCCTCGAAACTAAATTATTATCACCATGGCCCTGCCTACCTGTCAAGAGATACGCGACTGGCCGCGCCAAATGCGCACACCTGCCCGTTGCGCCGTAGCTATGACCCGAGTACCCATGGCCTTACCCTTAGAGACTTTGCAAACGGCCTTGCGACAACTTCCGGGTTTTGCCAAAGCTCGCCTGGTAGATGTATTCGTAGATCAAGACTCTAAATGGAACACATTGCTTGTGGACTGTCGGTGCGACCTAGTAGTGCTCGAACCCGGCGTCCCCCAATACCTACCGCTGCCCGATGCCCCGCCTGGCGGTAGTCCTTTTGAAGAAGTTGGTTACAGTTATAGGCTTTGTGTTAGTGATTGCTTTATACGTATATGTCCTGCGAAGATCCACTCCCCCTCTGGCAGGAGCTGTCGCAGGTGGAGGCGCTGCACCCGGTCTAGTTATTACGCGAGTACCCCATGCTCTCCGTGGCAGAGACTTAGGCCCTGTGAGCCTACAGGTGATACAGCACATAGTAGCGGCCTGCAAGCGATAGGAAGCAGGGCTACATACACCAACAGTGTCATGTAACGGGCGTGCGAGCTGAACCCAGTATATGCCCCAAAAGGGAATGAACAGATAAAACCAATAAATAGCGTCTATAGCGCCACATATTTGTGTTTATGCGTCCGTTTTACCTCCCCCCTAACCTGCGGAGATCCAGAATGATACACCTATCCTTTCATCCATTTTATTTTTTGTTCATTTTTAAAACAAGACCAAGTAAACTTGAGCGTACAATTGCACATGAAATGTAAATATATAGATGTATAAAACTTTCCCACCTTCCCAATATTTCAGAAGAGAGAACTTGTATTTTACCATTCATGTCTCAGATATGCCTCTAAATATTCCTTTGTGTGTGTAAAGTGTTTGCGTATTATATCCATGATTTCTTTCATTGTAAGGCTTCTATTTCTCCCGGAATTTCCCCGCCCGGAGCTCCTTGTGAATCATGGAATCGAATCTCCCTCAAGTCATTCAATTGAACAGAATCTCAGTGACTTGAGCTACTGCGGGTGGTTTGGGTTTCAACCAATTTGTCAAAAGGGCATTTCTTTTGCAGACAGTACAATTAAGTCAATTAGCTTTCTATTGGTTGAATGTATATCCGTCCAATAAGATGTATCATCCAATAGTTGTTGGACGATGGGGAATTCTTAGCGATGAGCGTAGCAACTTATTTCTGTAAGTAATAATTATCCCCAAAAGCTCTGCCCTTCCTACAATAGCAGGTGCAGCGTGTCGATTCAGCTTGGATGTGACCGCATTTCGTACAGGTGCTTGATGAATTTGCGTTAGCTTCACTATAGTTATATGGAGAAATGAAAGCCCTCTGAACAAGTGTCAACTGACATTTTCGCAGGCCAGCTGAGACAGTGTTCCCTGTAACAATGACATATATTAGCAATGTCCGTAACATCTGGGGATCATTTAAAACCAGGGGTGGCCAACTCCAGCCCTCAAGGGCCACCAGCAAGCCAGGTTTTCAGGATATCCCTTCTTCAGCACAGGTGGCTCAGTGGAAGACTGATTGAACCACCTGTGCTGAAGCAGGGCTATCCTGAAAATCTGACCTGTTGGCGGCCCTTGAGGACTGGAGTTGGCCGCCCGTGATTTAGACGAGATACTGTATATTTGTGCCTGGTCTCTTTAAGCAAACCAGTGACCAGTGGTCTTGAGGATCCAATCTGACCTGGTCATCTTAAAACGGAGTCTAAACTATTTCCCTTGAGGCGGACAGGGAGACTAGAGAATAGATTGGAAATATAGTATCTCCCTTGCAGGTACATGATACTGTACATGAAAAAAAAAAATTCTTGGGAAGGGCAAATTAATCTCTGATCGTATCAACAGGGAGGACATTATGGTTACGTGTATCTATGAATAAATATATAGAACATACCTGTATACCCTTTCTCTCTTCCAGTAAACGTAGGCTTCATCCCTGTATCCTGCTGGGAATTCAGAATGACCTCTAAATGGCAGAAAGGATTCAAATATTAAGGTGGCGTTTCAATTTGCGTCTGATCATTTTCCGTGCTCTTAACGTGACAAAGAAGAGAGTACCCCCCTGTGATGTTTTCAGGGGAGAAGCTAGGGCAGCATGTGGTAAAAAGTATGGAAGGGACATTGGGGAAACAATTGAAGCCTCCAATTGAGAATTAGTATGGATCGAAAGATTGGATACCCAATATTTTACACAGCGTATATCGGGGGGTGCTCAACCCCAGTCCTCAAAGACACAGAATTTGCCACAGTTTTGGATATGCACAAAAGATTTGAGAGTTTTTGAGTACACACTCTGTTGGATTTTGACCAATCAAGTTCACACTTCTATATAGACATATTGCATGATATTTTGTATGTTTTTTTTAATTTCATATACCTGCGCTCCCCAAAACATCCAGACTCCAAGATACAACGATGAAATGTATTCCTCAATGTGCTGGCTCCCAACGGAGCCTTTCTCAAGAGCCGAAACATTGAGGGATAAATGTCACCTTTGGATCTAGGAGTGCCTGTCCTGTTTTTATATCAGACGTGCTGTCTTGCTGACACCTGGATGATCTGCATCCTACTACCACCTTTTATCTACGCATATATGAGTGCCTTGTTATATGTATATATATATATCACAAACATGTGTGCAAAGAACGCCACTATTACTTTGAATGTGCTTTTTCACGTGGAATTCACTAGTGTTTTGCGCTGTGAACATTGAGCCCTCCTTGTGTTTTTGACGGACACTTTTCTGTTCCATTAATGACGGCTGCGACTTTGAGTTCTGCCAAAGTTTTATAACCAAAAGGCCTGTCATACTGCAAATACTGCAAATAAAAACCAAAAGGCCTGTCATACTGCAAATACTGTGTAGCCATGTGTAAAATTGGTGTACATATCTCTTTCTCATGCTGGCAGTAAACCTGGTAAGTATGCAGGATTGCCAGTAGTCATCATGGAGGTTTGCCCTCAAACCCTGGTGAGGTGTCATATGTCCCAAAGGAAGTGACAACATGCTTGGTGTCCACCCTTAGTGACATCAGAGATGTGCCTGTTCCTGAGGTGATATAAGACA
Organism: Ascaphus truei; assembly: GCF_040206685.1. Lineage (NCBI taxonomy): Eukaryota > Metazoa > Chordata > Amphibia > Anura > Ascaphidae > Ascaphus > Ascaphus truei. Next base: position 27,137,031 of record NC_134488.1, read on the forward strand.
CAGCACTGCCTAAAGTTAGTGGTTCAGGTTCCTGTTGTTGTGCTGCCTCTGTTCAGTAAGAGGCACGTGAAGGTCTGCAACAGTGTTGCAGTAGTCTCATGCTAGCTGTGAGTCTGTGCAGCTCTGGGCAGAGAGACAGAGAAGCTGTTGAATCTCCCTAAGGGGAGAGGTGGAAAGCAACTCCATTAGGAGAAGGAGGAACTTTCCAGATGGGGTGCAGCAAAGGAATGAGCGGCTAAGCTGATTACTGCGAGGGGCAGCTATCCCATACCACCAAGCAATAAAGAATGACCTTGAATAAAGACACTTCACTGTGTGAGTCTGGAATTACTCAGCAGGGGAAGGCATCACCAAGAAGGAGTTCCTCATCAGAACCATCCCCATGCGGACGCAGGGATCCTGATGAGGTGGAGGCGCTGCACTGGATATAGGTAGGACTCATGCACACTACCTCAGCTGCCTGTCTGGGTTGGCAATCCCCACACAACATCATGCGGGAGACTCAGGAGTCCTGTTGCCAACAGGTGCACCTCCAGACACGACCATGTAATGGGGACTGGTTAGACCACAAGGGCCAATGTGAGATTGGGTGGGTCAGGCTAGGCCAGAAAATCCGTTACAACTGCAAATAAAAACCAAAAGGCCTGTCATTCTGCAAATACTGCAAATACTGCAAATAAAAACCAAAAGGCCTGTCATACTGCAAATACTGCAAATAAAAACCAAAAGGCCTGTCATACTGCAAATACTGCAAATACTGCAAATAAAAACCAAAAGGGAAAGAACAATCCAGTGTATCTTTTGTTTAGGCGTCCGAATCAGCAACGAAAATGTAAAAGAAATAGAACAAACTATAGAGTAATAAATTCTACAAGGGAAAATGATGTAATCTGGTGTTTTTAGGTGTCTTTTGTTTACCATGGAAATGTTGAACATTTAAACAATTATTTAAAATTACCTATATTAGTCAGATTACTTTTTTAAAAAGGTGTAAATCTGCCACATTTTAACCCGTTTCCTTTGCCGCAGTTTAGGTGCTGCTTTGCCGCAGTTTAGGTGCTGCTTTGCCGCAGTTTAGGTGCTGCTTTGCCACAGTTTAGGTGCTGCTTTGCCGCAGTTTAGGTGCTGCTTTGCCACAGTTTGGGTGCTGCTTTGCCACAGTTTGGGTGCTGCTTGGCCGCAGTTTAGGTGCTGCTTTGCCGCAGTTTAGGTGCTGCTTTGCCGCAGTTTAGGTGCTGCTTTGCCACAGTTTGGGTGCTGCTTTGCCACAGTTTGGGTGCTGCTTTGCCACAGTTTGGGTGCTGCTTTGCCGCAGTTTGGGTGCTGCTTTGCCACAGTTTGGGTGCTGCTTTGCCACAGTTTGGGTGCTGCTTTGCCGCAGTTTAGGTGCTGCTTTGCCACAGTTTGGGTGCTGCTTTGCCACAGTTTGGGTGCTGCTTTGCCGCAGTTTAGGTGCTGCTTTGCCACAGTTTAGGTGCTGCTTTGCCGCAGTTTAGGTGCTGCTTTGCCGCAATTTAGGTGCTGCTTTGCCGCAGTTTAGGTGCTGCTTTGCCGCAGTTTAGGTGCTGCTTTGCCGCAGTTTAGGTGCTGCTTTGCCGCAGTTTAGGTGCTGCTTTGCCGCAGTTTAGGTGCTGCTTTGCCGCAGTTTAGGTGCTGCTTTGCCGCAGTTTAGGTGCTGCTTTGCCGCAATTTAGGTGCTGCTTTGCCACAGTTTAGGTGCTGCTTTGCCGCAGTTTAGGTGCTGCTTTGCCACAGTTTAGGTGCTGCTTTGCCGCAGTTTAGGTGCTGCTTTGCCGCAGTTTAGGTGCTGCTTTGCCACAGTTTAGGTGCTGCTTTGCCGCAGTTTAGGTGCTGCTTTGCCACAGTTTAGGTGCTGCTTTGCCGCAGTTTAGGTGCTGCTTTGCCACAGTTTAGGTGCTGCTTTGCCACAGTTTGGGTGCTGCTTTGCCGCAGTTTAGGTGCTGCTTTGCCGCAGTTTAGGTGCTGCTTTGCCGCATTTTAGGTGCTGCTTTGCCGCCACTATAGACTGTTGACCACTTTTAAAGTATTTCCTAAAGTCCTACAGAGTGGCGTTATCGTGATATTCAACACACATTTAGAGGTGGAATAAGAAAAACAGAAACCAGTTTGGGGGAACAGTTGAAGGAATGGATGGACTGAGCCATGAGAAGTCCCACGGGAGCGTTTCCTGCTGCGGTGAGAGTCTCTGCTGAGAATAATAGGCGCTCTGTCTGTCGGACTTGCAGAAGAAGTCAGATGATCTAAGGCTACGGGCAATGGTGGCTGTGAACGGCATGACCTCTACTGCATGTCCCTTTCACCACTCGCTGCTCATCCAAGTGGTTATTGGACGTAGTTTAAAGGGGCAGTTCCTCCTGCACGTTATGTTTTTGAAGCTGCAGACCGAGCAATATCCTACATGTGTTTTTTTTTAGATAAACCAGTTCTGTACTATGAGAAAATACCTGTAGCATTTTTTTTAAACAAGCCTGTGTGGTCTGGAGAAGGAGCAGCTCCAATTCAATGTTTAGGGCCGTGCCCATGACGCGGTTCGCACTCATTGGCTGAACCGCGCACGTGACCCGACTGACAAAGATTTTTCCTTGCGAAAAATCGGTCTCGCGCTCATGCCCTCTATGGCCGTGCGCATTGCCTTGCAGGCTTTTGTGTGCGGCGCGCGACATTGCTCGCTCCGTCGCGCTTACTATGGACGCGGGCAAAGAATAAGACATCTTCACTGGTACAACCCTGCGGACACTGTACTTTATGGCTTGGGTCCTTTAAAGTAAAAATGAAGGCTGACCCCACTTTCATCGTAGGTAATTAATTTTTTTACTGCACATTTATTTACCCCTTCGGGGTGTCCGGCCACCCCCACGGCTCCGCGCCCCTGCGGCACTTCCTGATCATGTGATCGCTCTGATCGACCACATGTTCCCAAACGCCATCCCGGGGACGACGAAGAAAAAGGAGCGATCCGCCCCTCCCGTTCAGATCTGGATCAGCACTCTAATGGCAAACTACTCCTAGGAAATTAGCCAACTGCCATGCTGCTCCCCTCCCGTCCTCAAGGGCCACCACCAGGTCAGGTTTTAAGGATGTCCCTGCTTCAGCACAGGTGGCTGAAATGATTGAGCCACCTGTGTTGAAGCAGGGATATCCTTGAAACCTGACCTGGTGGTAGCCCTTGAGGACTGGAGTTGCCCACCTCTAGCCTAATGCCACAGCGTACTGGGTATGTCCAAAGGGCACTCAAGTAGTTAAAAGACCATATGGTCAAACTTGGTGTTGGCAATTCTAATTCGATTGTACAGTTGCTAGGTAGGCCTGCGCCCTGTAGTCACCCGAGAAGTAGGCAGTAGTACAGTAGATTCACAAGGTATGTTTCCACAGCTCAGTGTTTCACTCAGTTTGATGGGCACGGTAAGACTTTTTTGTGGAAACCAAGCTGGAGTTTGGTTTGTAGCCTCTGCACCTTCTCTTCATCCTACACACTGCACTTCTGACCTCAGATCTACCCACAGTGCCCCTCAGAACCGCGTCCCTCCTCCCCGTGCAGAGCTGTACGCAGAAACCTCAGCCTCCTCCCTTCAGCAGCTAGTGTCAATCCGGTGCAAAATGGTGCAGCTTGCTGAGAAGTGCAGCCTGCCCGGTCACAGACCTGTGAGCTCTCGCTGACTTCCTGCATGTCTCACCGGCTCGGAGTCAGTCTCACTGATTTTATGCATCAATGTCTTGTATACTTCCATGAAGTCTCCCTGATGCTCCATCCAGGAGGTATAATCTGCGTTGAGGAGGCAATCCATGTAATATCCTACGGGTGTTTTTTATTTATTTTAATTAATCCGTTCTGTAGTATTAGACACGACTTACTGCATTTTTCTTTTTATTATTCAACTCTTAATGCCATTTTTTTTTGTTTCAATTTTTTTTATTAGACAGTTATGACATTACAGGGTATAGATAATACAAACAGTAAGCCCGTCTAATACACATTTTTTTTTTCCTTAACTGGGGAGAGAAGAGGAAAGGCTCAACGTCTCCCTGACCATATGTGGTCCAACGGGGCGGCGCGAGCATGGAAACAGAGAGGGGATAGAGAAGAGAGGGGGGGTGGGGTGGGGGGGGGGGGTGGGGAGGGTGTAATGGGGAAAGGTCTTATTCCCTAGCTTCTTGGCAGTTCTGGTTTGGATCTTGGTGTCCATTGGGTCTCTGATCTGTTAAGGGGTGTTTCGTCTTAGGCGCGCCATGTGGGTGTACCATGGATCCCAAATATTAGTGAATGAGGTAGAGGACCTTTTAAGGAAAGCCGACAATTTCTCCATGTCCATTACTTCTTGCACCCTTTTTATTATTGTTTGTTTGGAGGGGGGAGACACTTTCTTCCAGGCGGCAGCCACCGCACATCTGGCCGCCGTAAGAATAAAGGAGACTAATTTTCCTGTTGGCCGGTCCAGATAGTCTAGTGGCCTGGCCAGCAGGTAGGTCAGCGGTTCAATGGGTATTGTGAGGTCTGTGACCTCCTCTATTAATTTTTGTGTCGTTTCCCAGTATTTTTGAATTTCCGGACATGTCCACCAAATGTGGGCCATGTCCCCCTTTTGACCGCTGCCTCTCCAGCATAGATCGGATGCCAGGGGGTAGATTTGATTTAGTCTGGCTGGGGTAAGATACCAGCGGAACATTATTTTGTAAATATTTTCTCTGATTGTGGTACATATAGAAGTTCCTGAGGCATTTTCCCAAATACTTTCCCAGTCCTCTCGGTCTATAACTATGTCCAATTCTGCTGCCCAATGCAGCATATAGTCATGTGTGGGGGCTTCTGTGCCCCTCTCTAGCTCCGCGCATATTTGTGTTATTAGACCTTTCTGGTGAGCTGTTTCTCTGCAGAGCCGCTCGAAACCTGTGAGAGGGGGAAATTTCAATGTTGGGGATATTGTTTGGATAAAGTGTCGAATTTGTAAATACTTGAACACGTTCAGTCCTATTATTCCATATTTGGCTTGTATGTTTTGATAGCTCAGGAACTCCCCGAAGCTCAAGAGGTCGGCAATCACCTTGATGTTTTTGGTTTGAAATTGGTCAAATTGTCTGGGCTCACAGCCAGGTGGGAATTTCGGATTTTTGTGAATCGGTATAAGTTGAGATTGTGGTGTTGTGAGCTTGTACTTGAGTTTGCTTTTCGTCCAGGTCTCCCATGTGTGTCTCATTGGGCCTAGTTTAAATTTGCTATTCTGCATGTCCTCCTTGCTCAGGGACCAAAGGCAAGCCGGCAGTGAAGGCGTTCCGGCATATTGTGTTTCAATATCCAGCCAACAATATTGGTTTGGGTTTGCGTTCCAGACTACCACCTGTCGCAGTTGGGCGGCTAGGTAGTATTTTGTGATGTCTGGGACTCCCAGTCCTCCTCTCCCCCTTGAGGCCAAGAGAACTGTTCTAGGGACTCTAGGTTTTTTACCTTGCCAAATAAAGTGGAAGATTAGTTTTTGGATATTTTTTAGTTCCGAGCCAGGGATGTGGACCGGGAGAGTCTGGAAGTAGTATAGTAATCTAGGGAGTATGTTCATTTTAACCGAGACCATTCTCCCGATCCATGATATTTGATAACCTCCCCATTTTTCTAAATCTTGTTTGATTTTATGGAATAAGGTTGGATAGTTATGTTGGTATAGGGATTGGTAGTTCCTCGATATCTTAACCCCCAAGTATTTGATACAGGAGGAGCTTCAACGGTAATTGAAGTTTAGTTTGAGGAGTTTCACCTCTGGCTCTGGCAGACTTAGATTTAGGGCTTCTGACTTATCATTGTTTATTTTGTATCCTGAGATTTTTCCAAAATCCCGGAGTTCTTTTTGAAGGTTGGGTAGGGAGATTTGGGGTTTGGAAAGGGTTAGTATGACATCATCCGCGAATAGGGAGATTTTATGCTGCCTGTTTCCAATTTCTATTCCTTGGATGTCCGTATTGAGTCGTATTGCTGATGCTAGTGGTTCTATCGTTAGCGCAAAGAGGAGAGGAGATAGAGGGCATCCCTGTCGAGTCCCATTTGTTATCTCGAGTCTGTGGTTATTGCCCCCTGGTAGTTTCACTGTGGCTGACGGGTTTTGATATAGTCTACGGACCCCCTCTAAGTATGCGTCTTTAAAGCCAAATTTGCGCATAGTCTGGTCCAAAAATTGCCAGTTTATTCTATCGAACGCCTTCTCTGCGTCCAGGCTTAACAGGAGTGCTTTGGTGCCTGTGAGGTGAACATGGTCAATGATATTAATTATTTTTCGGGTATTGTCTGAGGCTTGTCTCCCCGCGACAAATCCTACTTGGTCGATATTAATTAACCTCGGTAATATTGGGTTTAGCCTATTTGCCAAAATTTTGCTATATAGTTTGAGATCACTATTGAGGAGGGAGATTGGACGGTAGCTTCCACATTGCATCGGGTCTCTGCCATCCTTATGTATTATAGCCAAATTGGCTAGAGACATTGTTGGGGGATTTGATTCCCTTCCATAAAATAATTGAATATTTTTAGTAGATGCGTGGATAGGGTTGGCAAGAACCTTTTATAGTAAATATTTGTGAAACCGTCAGGGCCAGGAGACTTAGTAAGCTTTAGTGATTTGACCGCCTCTTCCAGTTCCTCTTTTGAGATCTCAGCATTGAGGACTGTGTTTTCCTCCTCCGTCAGTGAGGGGAGTTGGCATTTATTTAAATATTGAGTTATAGATTCTGACGCTATCGGTACAGGTCGGCCGTTTTTAGCTCTTAAATTATATAGTTCTGTGTAATATCTTGTGAATTCCGCTGCAATCTTGCTTTCACTATATTGAATCTCACCAGACCTACTCTTGATCGCCGTTATTTGGGATCTTTTTTGTATCCCTCTTAATTTACTAGCTAAGAGTCTGTCAGCTTTGTTGCCTTTGTCATAGTATAGTTGTTTGGTCCATTTGAGGGCCTTTTCAACGTCCTCCAGCTGGGTTTGTCTAAGCTTTGTTCTAGCATCTATTAATGACTTGTATATTTTTTTTGAGGGATGTGCTTTATGAGCTAGCTCTATTGCTTTTATGTTTTCTGCGAGTTCTTTGATTAGCGCTTGGCGGGCTTTTTTCCTGTGGGATGCGATGGAAATAAATTTCCCTCTGATCGTTGCCTTATGGGCTTCCCATAGGATTGCTGGAGAGGAGACTGTTCCCATATTGAGGGAGAAATAGTCCTTAAGTGAGGATCTGACTTCTCTCTCGATCTCTGGGTGATTTAGTAGTGAGTCGTTCAGTCTCCAGGTGTACGTTGTTGTTTTTTCAAAGGGGACTGACAGAGTCAAGGTGACCGGGGCATGGTCTGACCATGTGATTGAGCCAATGTCTGATTCTATGGCTGCCGCCATCACATTTTTGGTGGTCAAGATGTGGTCTATTCGAGAGTAAGTCTGGTGAGGTGCTGAGTAGAATGTGTAGTCTCTCTGGCCCTGATGTTGGGTTCTCCAGACATCCACCAGTGAGAATTCGCTCATGATTTCCCTGAACCTTTTCCCCTTGATCTGGGAGTGGGTTTTGCGGGGGGGGCCCATGTTGGTTGATCTGTCCTCGGTAGGGTTTAAGACCATATTGAAGTCTCCTCCCACTATCATCGATGACAGATATCCCGGGTCAACACCCTCGAGAACAGCTTGTAAAAACTCTGTTTGGTTCTCGTTTGGGGCGTATACATTGATCAGGACGATTGCCGAGCCCGCTAGGGAGCCATATACCATTAGGAATCTACCCTCTGGGTCCATTGTTGTTCTGACATGATTAAATGGGGTGCCTTGTCTGATAAGGATAGCCACACCCCTCTTCTTACTACTAAATGATGCAAAAAAGCAGGTCGGGAATATTTTTTTTAATAAATTTGGGGGGTCCTGTGATGTGAAGTGGGTCTCCTGTAGGAATATGATGTCTCCCCCTGTTTTTTTCATATCGTTGAGTGCAAGTCTCCGTTTTCTATTATTTTGGAGCCCCTTAACATTCAGTGAGCAGATTTTTATTGGGGCTGTGGATGTCATTGTGATTTTGTTGTGGCTTGAGGACTCAGGATCTCCCCCTTCCCACTGGAGGGGATCTTGCTTTTATGTCCTAGGTATGTATTACTTCGGAAGCTGCTTTGTTTATGGGGTAGGGATGTGTCTTGTCTATATTTTCTTTGGTAGTTGTTTGTGTGGTGCCAAGGAAGGGGGGGAGGGGGGGGGGGAATGAGGGGGAGGGAGGGTGGTTAAAGATCCGCTGGGACAGAGTCAGCGGATAGAGAGCAGATAGGATTAGGGCCTTTTCAGGTCCTAATATTGTGTTGCCAGACCTAGTGAAGGCCGGCATTTGGGCAGATGTGCCCATCTAGGGAGGTTCCGGCACCAGTGACCGGCGTGCAACCGAGGGGTCCAGACCCTAGGTTGCTAGTGTGTTGCGCTTTCCCTTTTTCTGTCGTCATGTTTCGGTTTTAGGCTGCGTCGTGTTTTACTTGTATGGGGGGGGGGGGGGGGTGGGTAGTGAAAGGGAAAGAAAAAAAGAAAAAGGGGGGAGGGTGAGCACCCAAAGAGACGTTCAGGTTATGAGTGTTGGAGTCGCTGACGCTGGTTGTATGGCTCGGGTTATTTTACCATTTTGGTGAGGTATATAAGGGTGCGTATTTCTCTGTTGGTTACTTAAGGCCGGTTGGCAGCGTTCTACTGGGGCGGTGGGGGGCGGGGAGCACAGGGGCGGGTGGTGAGGGTAGGATGGGGGGGGGGGAGTTGAGGGTGGGGGGCGTCCTAACTTTCTTTCTTCTCTATGTTGGTAGTTATGGGTTAGGTCTGCCTTTTATTGGATCTGTATGTGTTGTGTGTAGTTTCCTAAACACAGCCCATACTAGTACACAGTCAGTTTTCTGGTTTAACATATACAGACGGATGTGCCTGGTAGGTAACATAGTAAACCTGCGTCGATCTACATCTCGTTATTGTCATGACATGCAATACATTTGGTCTGCTTGTTTAAACATTGCGATATAACCCTGGTATATAATGTTTCAAATCTACCTTAACATAGATAACAATATGGGTCTGACATGGAATACAACTTCGTCGCGCGAGCGCCTCCTGATCTTAGATCCTGAGGTATGTTATAGCAAGCCTGGGTTAACCTATTTTATTGGGTCTGTATGCATTGTGTGTAGTATCATATACGTTGTCTATTATTAGTACACAATCAGCTTTCTGGTTAACATATACAGAGACATGTTCCTGTTAGGTTACATAGTAAGCCTGCCTTAACCTACACATCGTTATTGTCATGGCATGTAATACATCGGCGCTGTTTCTACATAGTTACGTGATCCTGGCATTTAATATATCAAATCTACCTTGACATACACAACCGTACAGGTCTGACAAGGGGCATATCACAATCGCGCTGATACCCCCTGCGTTATGATGCCGAGGTGTACCATTGCAAGCCTGGATTTACCTATACTGTGATGTGGTCCAGGCATGCAGCATGGTAGACCTGTTTCGTCATGCGCAGTAGGTAACCTGTCAAAGGCTTACAACGACGCATACAGCAGTATCTGTATGAGAACCTGATAATTTCGCCCTGGCATATACATCTGAGTATTCTTGTCTAGTATCCTGGCACATTTACGGTACAGTCTTGGGCAGTAGTCTGTCTCGGCTACAGCATGAGGGAGGGGGGGGGGGGAGAGAGGATAGGGAGGGAAGGGAGTGTGGGGGGGGGAAAGGTGGGGGGGGGAAGGTGGGGGGGGGGAAAGGTGGGGGGGGGAGGGGGGGGGAGGTGGGGGGGGAGGGATTGAGGAGGGACTCCTATTCTTAGATTTTGCTATCGGCTTGGAACATTGAACATATACGCCCCTAGGAATCTCATTGTTCTTTTTAGTCAAAATTATTTTAAAGTTTTATGTCTGCAGCCCATGGTTTGAATGGGTCGCAGACCAAGGTATCTTTGTATTGTCCAAGTTCTTTTCATGTCGATATGGGTCTCATGGGGCCCTTGGGGGGGGGGGAGGGTCGGGTGTCAAGGCATGGGGAGGCCTTCTGTGGCCGGGAGGGGGGGGATGGGGGGGGGGCAGGCCCGTGTTCTCCCGACAGTGGCGTGACTCTCTGATCGCCGCAGTGTTATACAGGCAGTAGTACTCACGGTTACCGTTGGGGTCACGGTGGGGTGATAGGGGGAAGACAAAAAAAGCGGAGGGGGTGATCCGACCGGATGTCCTGGGTTCCCGTCTGAGTGCTCGCTTCCTCCGCTCCCGTGAGGGCCGGTCGGTTGTCGGGGCCTCCGGGAGGGGAGGGGCAAAAGGATACTGCGTTCCCCTCGCGACGGCGGGTCTTGGCTCCACACTGTCTCAGCTAAGCTTCAGCGTCGGGGCTGTCGGTGTGCACGTCCGTCCTCATTGCTGCGGCCGTTCCGGTGTGCTGTAAGAGGCTTTGCCGCCTCCAGGTACTCGCCACGTTCACTCTCTGGTCAGCCGCCTGCCGCGTCTCGACGTCATCCGCTCCGCTGGTATCGGCAGCCGTCTTTGATGCGGAGGATCAGGTTTGCAGACGGGTCTGTGGGTTCCTTGGGGGGTGAAGGAGGGGGTAGGGGGGAGAGGTAGAGGGGTGGTGGGCGGGGGGGGGGGGAGGTGTGGGTGGGGAGGGGAGAGAGGGGAGAGGGGGGGGGGAGAGAGGGGAGGGGGGGGGAGAGAGGGGAGGGGGGGGGAGGGAGGGGGGGGGGAGGGGGTTTCTGATGTGTTTGAGTGTTTAGCTAATTTCTGGTAGACGCTTTGTGATGGCCTTGTTTGGTGGGTTTTCAGGATCTTCACTTGACTCTGCCTTGTCTTTGTCCTGCCAGCCTTTCGGATGTTCTTGCTGGCGGGTCTCGTGTGTCCGGTTCTTGGACTCTGGAGGGGTTCTTATCCCACTCTGCTGGCGGGTTCAGTCCAACCGTTTTGGCAAAGCGTGCCATATCCTCTGGGTGTCTGATGGTATGGTATTTCCCGTTTTTCTGCACCAGCAGTTTAAACGGGAAGCCCCAGTTATATTTGATTTCTTTTTCACGCAGGAGTTTGGTTAGAGGTTGCATCTCTTTTCTCCTGAGCACCGTGCGTTTAGACAGGTCGTTATATATTTGAAGATGGTCGCCTTTGTGGGTGATAGGTTCTTGCGCGCGGCATGCTGCCATGATTTGCTCTTTTATTGTATAATGGTGGATTCTTGCAATCACGTCTCTAGCTCTGTTGGGGTCATCTGACCTTGGTCCCAAGGCTCGATGTGCTCTGTCCATTTCACACTCACTTGGAGTAAGGTCAGGGCAGACGGATTGGAAAAGGGCCAGGATGTAAGGTTTAATCTGGGCTGGGAGGACCGATTCTGGGATCCCTCTGATCCTGATGTTTTGTCTTCGATCTCGGTTTTCCTGATCCTCTATCTGGTCTTTAAGATTACTCACTTCGGCCCCCAGTCGGTAGATTTCGTTCGCGGCGTCTTCTTGGGCCTGTGTTGCGTCAGCCATTTTTATTTCCAGCTCCGCGGTGCGCTCTGAGAGGCCCGAGATCTCCTGTTTCAGTTCAGAGACCGCAGCTTTAAGGTCCGCTTTGAGTGAAGCATGTAGCTTGTTCAGCATTGATGTTATTAGCTCTTGCATGTAATCCCGCGTTAGGGCTTCGTCTTGCGGTGGTGGTGTGTCGGTGCGGTCACGCTCCATAGCCGCTTGCTTGGCCCCGCGTGGTGTGGGGCCGCCGCCATCTTGGCTTCTTGTGGCAGCCTCCGAACTCCTCTGAGAAGGGGAGAGAAAACGGGCAATTCCTGGGCCCGATTGGGCTTTTTGTTTGCCTGCCATTGCCTTCTCGAGGGTTTCCTCTAGGTTTTGAGCTGTTTTGTGGTGATTTTTTTGGGGTGGGAAAGCGCTGCTTTTGTAGTTTTATGCTTGGGTCTAGGGAGCTCCTCTGCTACCCGACCGTTCTCATCAGCGTCCTGGACACGCCCCCCTCTTAATGCCATTTTTAATGAGTTGTAATACTACTGAAGTAAAGAGTGACACACTTTGCTCATTTGCATTTTACCCAGAATCCTTTGCTGCAGTAGAAGCACTGTTTGCAAAGCGATAATGGGGAAAGACCGGGTTGCAGACCTGCCTGAGACATGCACATGTACCACAAGTGGTATTTTTAGTTACTATTTAATGTACTGAGTCTCCTTTGATTTGTATAGCAGGTTTTCGCCCACTTCCCCAGCGGTGCAAGATCTTTGCAACACTTTCCTGTTTGTGATAATGTGTTGCCAATATTCCGAACCGTTTGAGCTGCAAACTGTAACAATAGATAATGTTACCTTAGTAATATAGCAAATAAAAAATATCACTTGTGATCACATTCACGTCTCACACAGGTCTGCAACTTTGCTTTTGACCATTATCTCTTAGGCCGCATCCATAGTCAGTGGGATTTTGTCTCGCGACGGCTGAGTCACGTGTGCGGTTCAGCCAATCAGGGCGAACCGCTCACGTGATGTCACGGGCACGCCCTCCAAACTGTGAATCACAGATAATCTTGGACGCCTCCCTGTCACGTCTCCTCATCCAGATCCCTGTGGCCACGTATCGCCTCTGCAGCAGGCGTGCGCGACGCCACACGCTCCGTCACGCGAGTGCCTACTATGTACAAGGCCTTAGCCTACAATGCTACCAATGCAGGTAGCGATTCTGGGAAATGACATGCAAATGAGCACACCGCTTTTGCTTCCAATCCAAATTTAACATGGACCCCTATAAGCTTATGCCTGCCCTATTACACCGCCTGGTAATATAAGAATGCGTTGTAGCTGCTGAGTAACACTGACTGAAGGCGTGATTGAAACTGAAAGGCGGCCATTTTGTGAACCCTGGGAAGCAGGATCTTTGCTGACCGATCACGGGAGAACAAATCGATCGACAGCTTAGGTTTATTTTCAACAAAGGTAATCAAAGACGGCACATATGAAAACAAAATATATTTATATTTTTTAAGTGTTGCTGGGATTGCTTCTTTAGCTTCCCACGGAGCCCACTTTTCTTGTAAATCGGTCATATTGAGGGGAAATTTAGTCTTTAAAAAACAAAAAAAATGTTCCCTGAACCATCAAATTTCATCTATTTTGGTCCCCTGGAAACTCTATATTTTCCCCCTTCTATAACGCTGACAGTGTACGCAGCGCAGTACATACAATTTGGCAGGCACACCTATTCCCCGCCCCCCCCCCCCCCCCACAGTTTACAATCTAACGTTGTTGACTTGCCCGTAGTTATAGACAGTGGATCTGACGGCGAGACCTGTATATTTGAAAACAGGGGGTGGCCAACTCCAGTCTTCAAGGGCCACCATTACAGGCCAGGCTTTCAGGATATCCCTGCTTCAGCACAGGTGGCTCAATCAGTCCTACTGACTGAGCCACCTGAGCTGAAGCAGGGATATCCCATGAAACCTGGCCTGTTGGTGGCCCTTGAGGACTGGAGTTGGCCACCCCTGTTTTAAAAACAAACAATGTAAATGGCACCTCTGGCGAGAGGTGCCAGGCCCCGGGGAGGCGTGAAAAGGTAACGGAAGTTTTATCAACTGGGTGTGTGATGTTGAGATTTGGGAGAGGTTGTTTTTAACTGATCGGATTAGTTTCATGTTTGCTCAAACTCACTGAAACTGGAAGACGGGCAACTCCCTCTCTCTCAGTTCCTGTTCAGAAAACATTGGGGCCATTCACTAAAGTCTCCCGGCTGCCAAACTGGGGAAGAATCCGTGCAAAAAATAACCCCAGCACCACAAAGTATCAAGGGGGAAAAAAAAAATCTACATTTTCATTCAATGGCATTCATTTCCTTTGGTGAATCTGGTGCTGTTTTCCACACTGGTTTTGCTCCAGTATTGTAGCCGGGAGACTTTAGTAAAACAACAAAAGGAGCGGAAATTATTTTGGGATAGGAACCGGAAAAAAAATAATAATAATAGCGCAGTGTTTAAAGCAGCAGAACGTGTTTTTTTTTTAATAGGTTTGAAGCTGGGGGTCTCCGGAGCGGAGCTGTGTTGATTTGAGCTCCCGGGACCCCTGCTTTGCGAGATACAGACCTCCGTAGGGGGTGCCGCTAGCAGCTCTGCAGGTTTAAAACTCCTGGTCACGCGAACCAATAGAAAGCCGCCAGGGATGAAGTCACGGCTTCCCATTGGCCCGCGCGACGCCGGACTTTAAAACCCGCCATTTTTAAATGGGGACAAAAAAAAAATCTACAAAATGTACAATTTACCTGCATTTATCCCAAAAGAGATTTAGCTCAATACTGTAGAAAATTCCGCCAGAGCATTTGGTTCCTACGAAGACATGATAAATGTAAAACAACATCACTAAATTCTACCGACCAAACGTGAACGGTTGCCTTTATAAATATTGTGCCATGTTTGGTTTATAACCAAACGCGACATATTGTGTTTTTTTTTTTTTTCCTGTTTGCGTCTAAAATTAAACTAGAAAGCCAGCTACGTTCTTTTTTTTTCCCCCCAAAAGTTCAATCATTTCCCCTTTGTTTTATTCCCTCCCCATCATGTTGGCTGCCCCATTTCGGTCGCCGATTACAAATTGAACTTCTAAAGCTTGCTACTTGCAACAGGAAAAGGGAGTCCCATCTGTTTCCAGGATCTATAATATCCCTTTTTCCTAAAGCGGTGTTTTGATGCATTATTGAGAAATGTGTTGCAGACTTTTTGCGGTGCTATATAAGTTAACCCCTGCCGTTGCCAGAGGACCCGGAAACGGCTATACACGGTATGGGGTTTATTGGAAGTCTCCCAGGTACAAAACCAGGGGCAAATCTGGTGAAAAATAAAATAAAAAAAACTGCCAGATTTATTGGACAAGAAAATCCCATTGGTTTCAGAAGGGATTTCTTTTCTTAATAAACGCCGGCTTTTTTTAATTCCAGTTTTGTAGCCGGGAGACTTTGATAAATACCCCCATCATTTTATTCTATTCATTCTTTACTCGCTGCACTTTGAAAACGAAGCATTTGAAGAATCTTGTTTGACAAAACTCGGGAACAGCGTAAGAACTGGACTTGCCATGGGGACACTCTGCTACAGGCTTTCGGCCTTTCTTAAATCAAAATAAAAACCAACGAGGTGTTGAAAAAAAAATTAAGGTTGGTACTCTGCATCCATGTGCATCGCATTGAGGCAGCTCGTTTTCCAGATAACACAGAATTTGGTCGGAATTGCACCTTTAACCCTTTGAGGTGTTGCAGTGCCTGGGTGCCACTGCTAGGGTTGCCAGGCGTCTTCTCCAAAAATACTGGACACTGTGGTGAAGGGTGCGACGTGCTCGATACACACGCACATACGCACGCACATACACACACACACACCCTTCTCACTGCTCCATGCTGTTTCCTCCTCTCCTTGGCCCCACCCCTAGGCTCCTGACACCTCCTCCTGATTTGGCCGCATTACCCAGCAGCAGCTAATCAGGATGGAGGAAGCTGCCCAGCCCCCTAGCTGCAGCCCTGCTCTCTGCCTACTCAGGGAAATCCCGCGGCCCCCCAAGCCGGTCAGGTCACTATGTCCAGAGAGGTAATACAGGACTAATACAGGACTCATACATGTCCAGAGAGGTAATACAGGACTCCTACATGTCCAGAGAGGTAATACCGGGCACATACATGTCCAGAGAGGTAATACAGGACTCATACATGTCCAGAGAGGTAATACCGGGCACATACATGTCCAGAGAGGTAATACAGGACTCATACATGTCCAGAGAGGTAATACCGGGCACATACATGTCCAGAGAGGTAATACCGGGTACATACATGTCCAGAGAGGTAATACCGGGCACATACATGTCCAGAGAGGTAATACAGGACTCATACATGTCCAGAAAGGTAATACCGGGCACATACATGTCCAGAGAGGTAATACAGGACTCATACATGTCCAGAAAGGTAATACCGGGCACATACATGTCCAGAGAGGTAATACAGGACTCATACATGTCCAGAGAGGTAATACCGGGCACATACATGTCCAGAGAGGTAATACAGGACTCATACATGTCCAGAGAGGTAATACCGGGCACATACATGTCCAGAGAGGTAATACAGGACTCATACATGTCCAGAGAGGTAATACCGGGCACATACATGTCCAGAGAGGTAATACAGGACTCATACATGTCCAGAGAGGTAATACCGGGCACATACATGTCCAGAGAGGTAATACCGGGCACATACATGTCCAGAGAGGTAATACAGGAAATTATCTTGGGATAGGAACCAAAAAAAATAATTCATAATAATAGCGCAGTGTTTAAAGCAGCAGAACGTGTTTTTATTTAATAGGTTTGAAGCTGGGGGTCTCCGGAGTGGAGCTGTGTTGATTTGAGCTCCCGGGGACCCCCTGCTTTGCGAGATACAGACCTCCGTAGGGGGCGCCGCCGCTAGCAGCTCTGCAGTTTTAAAACTCACGGTCACGCGAACCAATAGGAAGCCGCCAGGCATGATGTCACGGCTTCCCATTGGCCCGCGTGACGCCGGAGTTTAAAACCCGCCATTTTTAAATGGGGACAAAAAAAATCTACAAAATGTACAATTTACCTGCATTTATCCCAAAAGAGATTTTGGGATAAATACATGTCCAGAGAGATAATACCGGGCACATACATGTCCAGTATTACCTCTCATTTTTTTACTGGACAGTGTCCAAATACAGGACAGTCTGGTTCAATACTGGACACCTGGTAACACTAGCCACTGCCAATCCGGCACAGTGCGGTCCCGTGACCGTCTGCCATTTTGGAGAAAAAAGAGGTGGAGGAAACCCTCTTCCTCCGTTTCCTTACTGGTTAAATCGCGTCCTACACTTCATGGGAAACGCAGGGTGTGATCGAAGCTCAAAACAACACCCTCCCTGGGCATGATATGGTCACTGTACCAGTCCCTGTGGCGCAGTGACTGGGGCAACCACAGGGTTAAAAGACACACATTAAGAGCTGATTCTATACATGCCAAATGGGGCGACCGTGCCAGTTTTCTGCCGGAATTCCCCATGGAGGCCTGATTGGCCACTTCGGGGGATATAAAATAAACCCCTGAAACAGTATGTATCAAATTGTGCATCTCTGTCCATCAGTCACTGTAACAGCAGGCTCCAGATTTGATGTAATATTTCCGAGCTACGTACGTGTGGGACATCAAACAAGGGCAGCAGTATTTAGTTGATACAGGCTTTATAATGATCATGAAAGACGTTTGGCAAGACATTGTTTTTGATGTTTATTAAAACCATCAACAACAATTGGATCTGCTGTGTTTTCAGTTAGTCTGCTTTTCTGTTTTTGTTTTTTTTTATTAATCTTTGGCATGCTTCGCTGCAGCGCTCGTCCCCTCATTCTCCAAGCGGCCTGGGTTTAAAGAAACATCTACAAGTAGAAGGGACGCAAGTTTACTACAGAGTCACTTTAGTCTATATACTAAAACACAAGTTGTTTTTCTGCTGACAGTTTGAGTGTATTCTGCACACACACACACACACACACACACACACACACACACACACACACACACACACACACACACACACACACACACACACACACACACACACACACACACACACACACACACACACACACACACACTTGAAGACCAAGCAATTTCTTACGTGTGTT
The DNA here is from genome assembly GCF_040206685.1 of Ascaphus truei. NCBI lineage: Eukaryota > Metazoa > Chordata > Amphibia > Anura > Ascaphidae > Ascaphus > Ascaphus truei. Next base: position 27,154,714 of record NC_134488.1, read on the forward strand.
CAGTTCTGTTCCATGAGAAAATACATGTAGTATTTTTTTAAACAACTGTGAATGACGTTTAATGTATTATAATGCAACAAGCATTTTGTGTTATAGCAACCATTTACAAAGTCACATCCCTTTCCTCTTCTGAAACAGGCTCTGGCACACCCCTTTTTGAGCCCTGCCCTCTCTCTAGCAGTGCACCAATTGTATCTAGTGACTGGCTGGTCACATGATTTCCCCCACAGAACTTTGCATCTTTGGTCCTCTTCTGCTGCACTGACAGCCATTTAGTGAACCCCCGAGCCGAATCTTCGCCGATTGATCACAGGAGAACGGATCGATCGTCAACTTAGCTAATTACTTATCATAGGTAAGTAAGAAACACTGTGTCGTTCAATCCTTGGGGAGTGAGGGGGAAATTTAGGCTTGCTTAGTTTGTCCAGGAGGCCCACAGAATTCAGCAGCACAGCTTGTTTCCAGAACCTTCCCCGATCGCAGTTAAATTAACTCAGAAATCTCCTGAGCAAGAATGCAGGTGTATATAGTGATTTCGTGCCCGCCTGTGTGTATCCCACTTTTACCCTATTCTGATAGGCATTTCCTTCTTGTATCTTTACCACTTAGATTGTAAGCTCTTCAGGGCAGGGACTCCTTTTCCTAAATGTCTACTATATGTGAAGCGCTTAGTCTTATTAAGTCACATGTGTTACCACTGTGAAGCACTACGTACACAGTTGGCGCTATACAAACATAGATATACATACATCTTAGTATTTCTTATCTTAGGAGGGGGACAGGCGTAGATCAAGCGCGGAGCGGAGACAGAGTGTGGCCGAGTACTTAGATATGAGCTCAGAGATGTAGACAGGACATTGTTATTAGAGGGAGAAGTGACTGACGGATTATGGGGAGGAGCGGCTCAGTGAGTAAAGACACTGACTGGCACTGAGTTTGCAGCAGGGGAACCTGGTTCAATTCCTTGTGTATTGTGAATAAGTGAATATAAGGCGCTAACAACTTAAATATATACAATAGTGATACGTGCAAGTGCAATAAAAAATTTATATTAGTGCTCAAATAATAAACCCTGCTCAAACCCTCTGGTAGAACCTGTTTCCAGGGTTCCAAGTAGAAAGATGTATTTCAAACAATCCAGGAGGAGCAAAATATAGGGAAATAAAAACAGAAAACAGTGCAAATTTAAGTGCAGACGTTGAGACTCTGATGAAATAATAATGACAATATCTTGGCTCTGTCGGTCTATCTACTCACAAGATGTAAGTGGTAAGTATGCAGTTGGCAGATTGGGCTGCCACCCCAGGTAGTAGCTGTATATTGTGGATATCCCTCCAGGCTTATCTCGTCAGGGTTACCATGGTGTACATATGGGAGGAAACAAAGCTACATAGCGCGATCTGTCTTTCCAAAAACTTTATAAAATGAATATGAGCATATAAAATGTGCACTTACAATGTGCCAGAATTAAAAATGCATTTATCACAATCACAGTGATCAAGGGAAATTTTAAAAGAAATCAGCCTAACTCCATTTATAAAATGTAAATTGCTAATTAAAAATCAAAATACTATTAAACTGCACTTGATACTCCATATATATATTCCAAGTGCTGAATAGATATAATTTTCCTGTAGATGGATAACATTATATAAAGATTAACATCTATGAGAATGATGTTTCATCAAGAATCAAAGTATGTAACATGTGTAATATAGAAATCCTAATTGGAACAATTATGTAAAGATTGGTCACCATAGCGCTGATGTAATTGTCTGCATTGATTGCATAATTAGACCAGAGAGGGTATATAAGGATATTCATTAACCCCACAACTCACACACTCCTGACGAAGCCATTGACAGCTTGCTGAGCTGGGCGAAACGCGTAGAGTGGTGTTTTGGTCTAGTGAGGGATCCGTAGCTGTACCTTCCACTGAGCAGTGACGTCACACGCGCCGGAGGAGAAACGGAGCTGAGCGTTCCAGGTTGCAGACGGCTGACATCCAGAGCCAGAGAGGAGGCGGTGAGATCGGATAAAACCCCCTAGAATCACTGTGATTGTGATAAATGCATTTTTAATTCTGGCACATTGTAAGTGCACATTTTATATGCTCATATTCATTTTATAAAGTTTTTGGAAAGACAGATCGCGCTATGTAGCTTTGTTTCCTCCCATATGTACACCATGGTAACCCTGACGAGATAAGCCTGGAGGGATATCCACAATATACAGCTACTACCTGGGGTGGCAGCCCAATCTGCCAACTGCATACTTACCACTTACATCTTGTGAGTAGATAGACCGACAGAGCCAAGATATTGTCATTATTATTTCATCAGAGTCTCAACGTCTGCACTTAAATTTGCACTGTTTTCTGTTTTTATTTCCCTATATTTTGCTCCTCCTGGATTGTTTGAAATACATCAATTCCTTGTGACCTTGGGCGAGTTACTTCATCTCCCTGTGCCTCAGGCAGCAAAAACATAGATAGTAAGCTCCACGGGGCAGGGACCTGTGCCTGCAAAATGTCTCTGTAACGCGCTGCGTAAAACTAGCAGCGCTACACAAGAACATGCTATTATTATTATTATGGGTTAAATAATCCCAAATCCATTTCTCGGATTTTCTCGCATTTTCTCCCCCAAAATTCCGTTTCGCGGTGTAAAACCCGCCGACGGATTTGGTCGGTTTTAATCCTGCGCGGATTCATAAAAATCCGCCGTTGGATACAATCCGTTGACGGATTTGTAGAATCCCATCTGCAGATTCAGCAATCCATTGGCGGATTTGGAAGAATTCGCCGACGCATTGCTGAATCCGCCAATTGGATTCTGCAAATCCGTCCGCACACAGGTCGCAGAATCATTCATTTGAAAAAAATCCGCAAACCGTGAATCACCCTTTTTTAGATGGATCCGCAGAAATCCACGGACCAAATGAACCGACCGACCCGCTGCGGATCCAAATCCGGCCCCCAAACTTCTCACATCTCTAGTGGTTATGTATAGCTTTGTGAGCACAAGTGTCTTGAATTTGACTCTGTAGGGTATGGGTAGCCAGTGTAGTGACTTGCATATAGGTGCAGCAGAGGTGGAGCGGTTAGTGAGGTAAACGAGACTGGCACCAGCACTTCAAATGGACTGGAGAGGAGACAGACGGCAGGGGGGAGACCAACTAAAAGCAGGTTGCAGTAGTCCAGTCGGGATATAGTGAGGGCGTGAGTAAGAGTTTTGGTGGCTTGTTCTGTGAGGAAAGGGACGTATTGTAGCAATATGTGAGGAATCAGGGATCGCGGCGCCCGCGCCCTGGTTCCTCTGCTGATATATTCCCTCCTGCTGCCGTGGCGCGCACCTCTCGCCAGCGCCACTCACCTCCGTCGGTTCTGGGGGTTCCCCGTCGTCCTCGGCGTCCCCGGTTTCCAGCAGTACCTCACACGGCCGCCATGTTGCTCGGGCGCGCGCCTGAACAGCGCGCGCCGGGCGAAGTTAATTTATTCACTGCTCTGGCAGTGAAGACCCGCCCCCAATACAGAAATATGATCTCCTGTCAAGACAAGAGTCCTCACCTGCCTGCCAATCAAGGGAACCTATCCAGGATGGCTCCACGCAGTCCTCCAGGTCTGCCTTCACTTCTGATTGGTCAGCCACACTTTATAATGCCAGTCCTTCCTATCATTCATTGCTCGACATAGTTTTCACTTGGATTACTACTCTGGCGTTTTCTCTCTTATTCACTCAGGTTACGACTTGGCTTGGCGGACGTCTCTCTCTGGCTCTAGACCCCTGCTTGGACAAACGACCTTCCAGAATTCTCCAATCCCAGACCTTGGCTAACGGCAACGACAACGGCATTTCTACACCGGTACCGGCAAGTATTGCTAGCTAAATACACCTGGCCTGGCAACGCCAAAATCACCACACTCCGGACACGCTCCCTTTGCTGCGGGTGCGTGCTTCTATACGTTCCTCACCTCAGTGAAAGGAACGGGTCTGGTCTGCGGGCAGCACCGGCGTAACATTATGTCGAGCCCACAAGACGCAGACCAGACTGTGGACTCTATGATGACGGCCATGTACTAACAAATACAGGCCTTAACGGATCAAGTGGCTCTCCTCTCCCAACAGGTATCGGACCGCCCTTTACAGGCTCCGCCTGCGGCTGCACCCCCGGCGCAGCCTGACTTCTCTTCCACTTCATTTTCAGTTCCGAAGATTCCGGCTCCAAGGCCCTACGCAGGGGATCCACACGCCTGTCGTGGCTTTCTCAACCAGTGCGAGATCCAGTTCGAGATGGCTCCCCAGCTGTATGCTACTGGCCGGAAAAAGGTAGCCTACGTATATAGTCTGCTCACAGGTAATGCACTGGCATGGGCTTCTCCGATCTGGGAACTACGCCCTGATATTACCCGCGATTACGCGGCCTTCAGACGGGACTTTCGACAGGTTTTTGATATCCCCGCACGTCAAGAGACTGCTTCTGATACCCTGCTAGAGCTTACACAGGGACGTCGGCCTGTGGGTCAATACGCCTTGGAATTCAGAACTGTAGCAGCTGAGACTCATTGGGGTCAGGAGGCTTTAGTCGCCGCCTTCTGGAGAGGTCTATCGGAGTCTCTGAAGGATGAACTTGCTTCCCACACCAGGCCAGAGTTACTGGAGGATCTCATCACCCTGGCTACTCGTATGGATCAGCGCCTTCAGGTACGCCGCGCTCAGCGTCAGCTTCCCCGGGCTACGCCTTTCCGTGCTTCCTTTTCCAGGTTCTCTACTAACCAGAGACCCGTCGTATCCCCGTTACCGGCGCTGGAGGCTCCAGAGCCGATGCAACTTGGAGTTCAGCAACCTCGGGTACCGTCACGACAACTTCGCTCTACTGGGGAATCGTGCCATCATTGCGGAGCTTCTGAGCAGCGTACCCGTAACCATCCTCCATCTCCGGGAAACGACTAAGCCCAGTGAGTACGAAGGGGCGCTCTCTGGGTACTGAATCTCCTTGTCCCCCTCCAAGAAGGGAATTTCCCAAAAGATTGACTATTCCCGTCTCCCTTTCAGGACCGACTTTCCGCACCTCCACTGCTGCATTTATCGATTCCGGCGCAGGAGGGAATTTCATAGATCAAACCTTTTCTGAGCAAAATCAAATTCCGCTTTCCAGGAAGGACTCTCCCGTTGCCTTGGTCGGGATTGATAATCGACCTCTCACCCCGGCTTATATCTCCTTAGAGACCGGACCTATCACCCTTTCTACTCATTCTCACAAAGAGACTCTGGGTTTTGATGTTATCCATGCCCCAGGAACACCTATCACGCTTGGCTTGCCCTGGTTACAGAAGCATAATCCACTCATCGATTGGGTGTCTCCTAACCCTATTAACTGGAGGTCAAGGTCAGAGAAACCTTTTCCCTCTATCAAGCAACCATCCTTTCTATTAGCCAATACATCAAGTTCTCTGAGGGAGTTGCCTTCTCCATACGCCGAATTCTTGGACGTTTTCAGCAAGGCTCAGTCTGAACTTCTACCTCCTCATCGTTCCTACGATTGTCCGATTGATCTGGTACCTGGTTATACCTTGCCGAAAGCCAAATCTTATCCTCTCTCGTTGCCCAAGACCAAAGCTATGGATGAATATATTCGTGAGAATCTTAAGCGGGGTTTCATACGTCATTCCAATTCTCCTGCGGGGGCTGGATTCTTCTTTGTCAAAAAGAAAGATGGTGCTCTCAGACCATGTATTGATTACCGGGGTCTGAACCATATCACGGTGAAGAATCGTTATCCACTCCCACTCATCTCCGAACTCTTTGATAGACTTCAGGGGGCCAATCTCTTTACTAAACTGGATCTCTGTGGGGCATACAACCTCATCCGCATCCGGGAGGGCGATGAATGGAAGACTGCCTTCAACACCCGTAGCGGACACTACGAATATCTAGTGATGCCCTTCGGATTATGCAACGCACCGGCAGTTTTTCAGGACTTCATCAATGACATCTTTCGAGACGTTCTTAATATATTTGTCATTGTATACCTGGATGACATCCTTATTTTTTCTCAAAACTTACAGGATCATATCATCCATACGAAGTTTGTGCTTTCACGCCTCCGCGAGAACCGGTTGTTTGCTAAAATGGAGAAATGCATTTTTCATCAGTCTACCACTTCGTTTCTCGGATACATCATCTCCAACAAAGGTTTGGCCATGGACCCAGAGAAGCTAAAGGCCGTCGTGGATTGGCCACAACCCAATTCCCTCAAATCTGTTCAACGGTTTTTGGGTTTTTCTAATTATTACCGGAAGTTTATCCGCAACTTTTCCACCATTGTCGCTCCTATCACGGCACTGACCAAGAAAGGTGCAGACCCTTCATCTTGGTCTCCAGAAGCTGTCACGGCATTCGAGACACTGAAACAAACTTTTGTCTCTGCTCCCATCCTTCGACACCCTAACACGAATTTCCCCTTCACCTTAGAGGTTGACGCTTCGGACTGTGGGGCTGGGGCGGTTCTGTCGCAGAAATTTTCTTCCCAGGATAAACTTCATCCTTGCGGGTTTTTCTCCAAAAGATTTTCATCGGCAGAGAGAAATTATGACGTGGGCAATAGGGAACTTTTGGCCGTCAAAATGGCTCTTCAAGAATGGAGACATCTTCTGGAGGGGTCAAAAGAGCCATTCACCATCCTTACGGACCATAAGAACTTGTTATACATTGAGAATGCTCGTCGCTTAGGTCCTCGCCAAGCTCGCTGGTCGTTATTTTTCTCTAGATTCAATTTTGTTCTCTCAAACATTCCCGGCACTAAGAACGTCAAGGCGGATGCTCTCTCCCGGCAATACTCTTCTGAGGAGAGATCAGAGAAAACCACTGAGTTCATCCTCCCTAAACAAAGAATCTTAGCAGCGGTGGCATTCAAGAATCTGGAGAGGATCATCAAATCTCAAGAGAACCTCCCGTCCGGTCTGGTGGTTCCTAAAGACTCTTTGTATGTGGAACCCAAATTTATCCCTGAAATACTGGACTGGGGACACGCCGTCCGTTCGGCAGGGCATCCTGGATTCAAGAAAACCTTGGACCTCATCCGTCGTACCTTTTGGTGGCCCAATATGGCTAAAACCATTCTGGAATTTACACGGTCCTGTCCGGTATGTGCGCGTAACAAGATTCCTCGTCAGAAACCTCAGGGTCTTCTCTTACCTTTACCTATTCCGGAGCGTCCCTGGTCCCACATTTCGTTGGATTTTATTGTGGAGTTGCCTAGGTCGAATGGCATGAATACCATTCTTGTGGTAGTAGATCGGTTTTCCAAGATGGCACACTTTATCCCTCTCAAAGGATTACCCTCCTCACCCGCCCTTGCGGATATTTTTGCCAAAGAGATTTTCCGGATCCATGGGATTCCTACATCCATCGTGTCCGATCGGGGTTCCCAGTTCGTCTCCAAGTTCTGGAGAAATTTCACCAAGAGACTAGGTATCTCGTCTTCCTTTTCTTCTGGATATCACCCTCAATCCAACGGACAGACCGAGAGGGTTAATCAATCCCTCGAGAAATACTTAAGGTGCTTCGTCTCTAATTCTCAGGATGACTGGGCAGAATTACTTATCTGGGCTGAGTACGCATTCAATTCTTCCAGGAATGAGTCCACCCACGAGACTCCCTTCTTTATCAACTACGGATTCCATCCGGCTCGCCCACCTATTACTAAAGAATCCTCTGGGGTACCAGCCGTGGACGAACATATTGCTCTCCTACAAGACTCTTGGTCCAGAATACAATCTGCATTACAAAAAGCATCCTTGACATCTAAAAATCAGGCTGATCGTCACCGCCGTCCGGCACCCGAATACAAACCCGGGGACAAGGTTTGGCTATCTTCCAAGAACATCCGTCTCAAAACGCCTTCCCTCAAATTGGCTCCTAGGTTCCTGGGTCCCTTTTTCATTTTGGAGCAGGTTAATCCGGTTTCTTTTCGACTCCAACTTCCTCAAAGCATGAGAATTCCGAATGTCTTTCACACCTCACTTCTCAAACCTTTTATCTCCAGTAGCCTCTTTCCGGATCACACTTCAAAACCAGATCCTGTGATGGTACAGGGTAACGAAGAGTATGAAATACAGGCTCTACTGGATTCCCGTCTTTCAAGAGGTAAAGTCCACTTCTTGGTCCACTGGAGAGGTTTTGGACCCGAAGAGAGGTCATGGGTACCCCTGAAAGATATTCATGCTCCAGGACTCCTCAAACGCTTTCGTAAGAAGTTTCCATCAAAGCCATGGGGGGATCGTCCTGAGGTCGATCCTGAGGGGGGGGGTACTGTGAGGAATCAGGGATCGCGGCGCCCGTGCCCTGGTTCCTCTGCTGATATATTCCCTCCTGCTGCCGTGGCGCGCACCTCTCGCCAGCGCCACTCACCTCCGTCGGTTCTGGGGGTTCCCCGTCGTCCTCGGCATCCCCGGTTTCCAGCAGTACCTCACGCGGCCGCCATGTTGCTCGGGCGCGCGCCTGAACAGCGCGCGCCGGGCGAAGTTAATTTATTCACTGCTCTGGCAGTGAAGACCTGCCCCCAATACAGAAATATGATCTCCTGTCAAGACAAGAGTCCTCACCTGCCTGCCAATCAAGGGAACCTATCCAGGATGGCTCCACGCAGTCCTCCAGGTCTGCCTTCACTTCTGATTGGTCAGCCACACTTTATAATGCCAGTCCTTCCTATCATTCATTGCTCGACATAGTTTTCACTTGGATTACTACTCTGGTGTTTTCTCTCTTATTCACTCAGGTTACGACTTGGCTTGGCGGACGTCTCTCTCTGGCTCTAGACCCCTGCTTGGACAAACGACCTTCCAGAATTCTCCAATCCCAGACCTTGGCTAACGGCAACGACAACAGCATTTCTACACCGGTACCGGCAAGTATTGCTAGCGAAATACACCTGGCCTGGCAACGCCAAAATCACCACACTCCGGACACGCTCCCTTTGCTGCGGGTGCGTGCTTCTATACGTTCCTCACCTCAGTGAAAGGAACGGGTCTGGTCTGCGGGCAGCACCGGCGTAACACAATATTGCTGAGGTGCAAATGACATGATTTGGAGAGGTACTGACTATGCGGGATGAATGAGAGGGAGGACCCAAGTGTGGCACCTAGGCATCTAGCTTGGTGTATCGGGTTATGGTGGAGTCATATGTTGCAAGTGAGAAATCCGGTGAAGAGTTAGAGGGAAGAAAATAGGCTCCGTTTTTGACATGTTAAGTTTAAGATGGGGATTGGACATCCATGAGGAGGTAGCATAAACACCGTTGAGGTCCGGAGACTGGTAACTATTAGTACGTGTAGGGCTACAGAGCTCTCCATTCCATCTCAATTAGAGATCGCTGCTATTTTTGGGTAACTGAGTGCACATTGCAGGGGTCTCCCTATCAAGTCTTCCACCTCCGGAGATCTCCCGGTGTGCACCTACCCTTCACTTCTATATAGGTTGAGCAGGTGTCACCTCTCTGTGGCTGGAGAGAAGGGCTGAGGTCAGGAGAAGAGAGGAATATTTGGGTATCATCAGCATAGAGGTGATGGTGAACACCAAATGACTATTAGTTTACAAAGGGTTTACTATGACAGGGAGGCAGGGTGTTTGGAACAAAGAAAGAAGTGTATTGAAATCAAACCAACCAACGTTTTGGTCCTCTAGTCTAGGGAACCTTCCTCACCACCCCGTGGAAGGTCACCTTGACCGAAACGCTAGTTTATTTGATTTCAATACACTTCTTTTTTATTGAACTAACAGTGCAGTGCTGTTTCATTTCATCTAAACTGGTTTAGGTGATGTCTGAGCAGGGTTGCCACCACTCCGGGTTTGACCCGGAGACTACGGGTTTGGGCCAAGTATCTCCGGGCTCCAGGTTTACCTGTGAAATCTCCTGGCGGGGCCTCGGTTTTTGGTGGTGGTGGGATCATCCAGCGGCATCTCACCCTGCAGGGTCCCGACAACATGGCTCTGTGACGTCGAATGTTGTCGCGTGCATGACAACGGGACATCACGCGACATCGCCACATCACATTGCCATGACAACAGGACGTCACGGGACGTCTTGGCGCCACAAGGCGCCCCTTTGTCGTGGCAACTTGACACCGCATAGTGCCTCCGCGTCAAGTGACGTCACGTTGTCATGGAAACGCTGCACAATTTGATGTCATGGAGCCATGTGGACAGGACCTTGCAGGAGGAGATGCCGGTAGATGCCGGCGGAAAAGGTAAGAGAAATAAATATATAAATATATAAATAAAAAAATGAAATTTACTTGCAAAAAGTCTCCAGGTTTGCCTTCAAAAGAAGGTGGCAACCCTGAGTCTTTATTACCTTTTTGCTAAGTTACACCCACACGCCAAAATATTGTTACAAGGATATGAGGTGTGTACTATTGTTGCCTTACATGTATGTACTGTATATGTATATTCTGAATTATAATGGTATGCGTTGAGGTATCTGGGGAAACACAGATCAAATCATTTGTGGCATCAAAGAAAATGTGTTATGAAAAAGTCGCCCCCTGTAACCTTCAGGAAAGGGGACGTGATGAGAGCTGGGGTTGAGGCCCAGAGATTAGGGTGTGGAGGGGTACGTTTAGGTGGTGGTCATAGCAGGGGGTTGAGCTTTGGTGGTGGGGGGGGTATGAGTATGGTGGAGGAGTTACTCTCCCACTTTCCTGCTTGTGGCCACAAGGATCCCTCCGTCCCACTCTTTGTTTGGTGGTTTATATTGTGGTAAGTTTACATAAGGACGGATCCAGTGATCACGTTGGAAATAAGGTGGGGAAGGTGTTGCTGGAATCTGGCTAAGGCGACCCGGTCTGGTGATGTCCTTCGGTTTGGCTGGTGGTATTTATAGATCTCCTGCTAGGCTGACACAGCTGGTGGGTTTTGGGCATCACGTATGACATAGGTGGATTAATATCATGTGTGGGTGAAGTCTGACACAGCTAGTATTTTGGGTATGTTTAATAAAAGCTGTGGTTATTTTACCCCAACTTTTGGAGTCTGTGTCTTATTGGGTGGTTAAGGGACCAAGGGGTTAACTCGAGACCTCCTGATGTCAAGCCTTCTTCGTTAGGCAGATATAACCTTAGATAAAACTCTCCTGCTGTCCAGGGTCGGTTTCCACCGAGCCCCGCGTTTATGGAGGCCCCATCGCTCTTCCCCACAACAATTAAACTGATTGCCCGGGGGGAGAGCATGGGGGCCTCTGTAAGTGTCTCCTACCTTCTCCGGAGTGGCATCTCCTCCTGCAATTGTTTTAGCATTGCGACGCCACATGGCGCCGTGTTGCCATGACAACTTACGCCAAATGGCGTTTAGACGTCACATGACACCGCGTCATAGGAGGAGATGATGCCTCTCTGGAGAAGGTAAGAGGCCTGGCCAAAACCACATTGCACCGAGCCCCACAAAACTCCTAGTCGGCCATGATGCTACCAATGACATTGAATCAAACACTTCCACGCTGGGCACTGGAGCTCAGGTTAACATTCTGCCTGAAAAACAATATAGGAGAATGAAAACAAAGCCCAAACTGAGACTAAAATGTAATGTAACTGGTTATTCTGGAACAGATATACCAGGGAAAGGAAGCTGTATTTGAAACATTAGTCCTAAAAACACCACATACAAGCTTTCATTTAGGGCCTAAATTGTAGACGTGGCTGCCTGTGAGAATCTAAATGTGGTCATTACAAGATGACAAGATCGCACTGAACCTACAGTAGTTCTGAGGCACTCATTTTGGAATTCCAGAACTTGTTTCAAGAGCTTGGGTGCTTGCCAGGTGAGCATGCACGTCAGATTCACAGGCAGGTCCTGCCAGTCATACGTTAATGTCGAAAAGTTCCCTTTGCTCTATGTCAAACGTTCGCAACTTCAGTCCTGAAGACTCCCCACCAGGTCAGATTTTTAGGATGTCCCTGCTTCAGCACAGTCTTGGATTAAGCCACCTGTACTGAAGCATACTCTTCAAGGTAATTATAAAGTATTTCTACTCCATACCCTCTAGTTAGTACTATCACACTTCGACGACTGGCACAAGCCAACAAGATTATGAGTTGGGGATTTCCTTCAAGGGGTATCTTATGCTGATTCACAAGAAGCCACAAAGACTAGATACAGTAACTGTACAATATGCCTAGGGCTCTCAACTCCAGTCCACAAGACCACCCAACAGGTCAGGTTTACAGGATATCCCTACTTCAGCACAGGTGGCTCTGTCGAAAACCTGTTGGGGGGTCTTGACTGCTGGAATGGAGAACCCCTGCCATAGGCATCCCAACGGTTAACACTACAACTGCTACAATTACTATCTCCCACTCGGAGAACTCCCAGAGCTACACACACTGCAGAGATCAAATGAGCGTATTTTCATCTACAACCTTAGGTGGGAGCTTTTACCTTGTTTGGCACTGTGGGGTCCCGCACAGTTGAACTGCACTTCTTCAGTTTCAGTTGTCGCTAAATTAAATGGCGAATGTCCAGGAGGTCAATATGGCTACCTTGATGACCTAAGCAAAAAACAAATATGTTCACCAGGATCACCAATAGAAAGCCGTGACGTCTTATCTTGATGATGTCACAGTTTTCTATTGGTCAGCCTGGCAGCCATAATTGAGAGTTTTTTTTGCCAGAAACTATAATAAATAAATTAATTTTGTTGGATACCGTGTGATCCCAGTATAGAAGTGGTTAAAATGCATGACTAATAGAGTATGTAAGTGTGTTTGGGGACGGCAGCAGTTGTAATTTAAAGGGTTTTTTAATGCTTAAGAATTAAAATTCATTTTTTAGGGTGAGATACAGTAAGGTCCTGGACAGATAAGGAAAAGAGTTCCAGATTTGGAGGTTGGGGGGGGGGGGGGGGATTAAACAAAGTTTAAAGACCACCCCAATTCAGAAAAACTTTAATTTGATTGTAACTTAATAAGTTTGTGCTAAATACAGGAAATACTAAATATGAATAAAACAATCCAGCTAAGTCCTCCCGAGTTATGAATGGACGTCATGGTTTCACTCTGTGCGCCGCCACGTTCAGCGTTCTGCGTCTCTGCTGTCCCACTGTCCCACTGTCCCATCCTGTGATGTCATTTATGGCTCAGGAACCGTTTGGTGACAGCAGGAGAGGTTGGGGGTTAGGATATGCAGTTCATGTCTAATAACGCATACACTCTCTATTGACTCGTCTTCTGGAGTCACCCACTCTCTGCTATTCGGTTCCAGGTAGGGATGTGCACATTTGTTTTGCCGAAGTTCACAAACCCAGTTTGCCACACATTAAAAAGTCAAATAGGCAGGTCACATGACCCCGAATTTAGGTCACATGACCTTCAGATACTGCTAATTTAGCAAAATAGTTTCGGAAAGTGGCGGAGTTCTGGCGAAATTGCCGAAAATCTCCAGCAATGTGCTTGTTCATGAGAAATTCGCGGAGCACAGTTGAAGACTTTTTGCACCTGTCTAATTGGGAGGCATTAAGGTCAGAGGTATCAGAATCCTCATCTCTCTCATTTGTGTCAAAGCTGTGCGAGCCAATCACAGTTCACTTCATCAATATGTGCAGTGAAGGCTATTTGTTGATTGGTAGATTTGCTGAAGGAATGGCTCAGTGGTAAGAAGTAATGGTTCAAATCCCATTGACCCCCTCTCCTTGTGACATTTGGCAAATCACTTTATCTCCCTGTGCCTCAGGCACAACATTTAGATTGTAAGTTCTGCGTCTCGGGGACTCGTTATGCCTGCAAAGTTCTATGTACAGCACTGTCATTTCTAAAAATAAATAAAAAATGCTTACAAATGTCAACTTTCTCTATTTCCATTCTTTGTCAGTATGTGCCATATATTAGCCATTTCTCAAAAATGTCACAGTATTTGGTATTTAATGTGTGAACTAAGTCCGCCCTTGTGGTGGCGCAAGATTTTCTAAGTGGGGGCGCCAATTTTATTATAATATATTCCTACTGTGATTTATTATCGTCATAAACCTGGACCAGACCGCGGGGCGGAGGTGGGGATAAATAAATACTGACCTTAGACCACGAAGCCGGGTCCGGATTGCGGGTTCCGTCATCGTGGATAGCCGGGTCGGGGTTGGAGAAGGCAGGGTTAATGTTATCCAGGCTGGGGTCAAGGTAGGCGGCACAGGAGCAAAGGTCGAGGTCACAGGCAGGGTTCGGCAACAGGAAGGCTACAATGAAGAGATTCAGTGTAGGTGCATCAGCGTAAGGCGCATCAGCGCAAGGGACGGTCTCCAGAACAGAGCAGCTACAGCGGGATCCAGCGGAGATGCTTCAGCTTGGGAAATCCTCAGGAACAGGGAACAAGGAAGCTTCAGTGTAGGCGCTTCAGCACAAAGAAAGGCCTCGGGTTGAGGAGACCACAGAAACACGAAGCTTCAGCACAGGAATAGGAAGGCCCAACGTAGGCCAAGCAGAGGTGCTTGTGGCAAGCACAGGTTACCTGGAACACAGTGATTCCAGAATTATGCTCAGCCACTTCAGGGGGGGGAAGGGCTGACTCTAAATAGCATGGGTAGCCAATAGGGACAGAGCTGCATGGCAGGCAGCATGAAGCAGACTGCAGTGTGAGTCCAGAACCAGGTGATTCCAATTGCCCAGTACAGGGAGGGCTTTGCCTGGAAGCTCTATATCCTTGTAAGGGTGAATTCCAGCCAAAGCCAGGACCGGATTCCTTACAGGTGTTGGGTCAGAAGTTTGAGACTTCGGAGCCGCCGTACACAGCTCCGTGACGCAAACTCTCTGTACTGATCTGTAGCCGGAGGAAGAAGTGAGATGCCGGTTTTAGCCTCGGTAAGCCACGAGGAGCGGATCCCCAGACGTGGCACAGCCAGGCCCGAACAGGGTGAGAGAGAGACCTCGGGAACCTCCGGTTCCAACAAGGTAGAGTACCATATGTAGGGAGACATACAAGTTGTACAAAGTTTTTCGTTTTCATGTGATTTGGATTACATCAGGCAGGGGAGTGGGCGCTACTAATATCACAATGAAAATCTAAGTAATGATTTTGTAGTTGGTGATTTCTGGTGAAGTTTTCCTATATTTTTTCCCCCCCCCCGCCACGGATGTCTAGAATTTACCTCCCTCCTCTCCTCCCCCCCTCTCCTCGCCATCTCACTTCCCCTCTCCCCCTCTCACTTCCCCTCTCCCTGGCCCATAACTATCCCCCCAGGCCCATATCCCTTTCATTCCACACCAAACTCCCCAGGCCCGTATCTCATTCTCCCCCTCCCCCCAAGAGACACCCAGTGCGCCATGTAGTGGGGGGATTGACGGAGGGAGGTGGAGGGCATTAATGGCGTGGGACCCTGCTCCTTCGATTTGTCCTGGGTCCCAATATTTATGTTGGTGGCCCTGGCCACTGTATGTAAGCGCAATACAGTATAGAGAATGCTGAACACAACTTCCTCTCAACCAGCCCTCAGGGTATGAGAGGGTAACAGGTAACCCCAGCACCACCTAGGGTTGCCAGGTGTACGGTATTCAACTGGACTGTCCTGTATTTGGACACGCTGTCCAGTAAAAAATGAGGTCATACTGGACATGTATGTGTCTGGTATTACTTGTCGGGACATAGTGACCTGATCGGCTTGGGGGCCGCGGGATTTCCCTGAGCAGGGAGAGAGCAGGGCTGTTGCTAGGGGGCTGGGCAGCTTCCTCCATCATGATTGGCTACTGCTGCTGGGTAATGCAGCCAATCAGGAGGTGGTGTCAGGAGCCCTGGGGGTGGGGCGAAGGAGAGAAGGAAACAGCATGGCGCGGAGAAAGATGAGGTGTGTGCGTATCTCGAGAGCGTCGCACCTTTCACCGTTGTGTCCATTATTTTTGGAGAAGCTGCCTGGCAACCCCAGCACCACCTATTACAGTGCCCGTGGGAAAAACCAGCCTCAGGACCGGCTCTCACTCTTATACGGACCGGCTCTCACTCTTATACGTACCGGCTCCCACTCTTATACATACCGGCTCCCACTCTTATACGGACCGGCTCCCACTCTTATACAGACCGGCTCTCACTCTTATACGTACCGGCTCTCACTCTTATACAGACAGGCTCTCACTCTTATACAGACCGGCTCTCACTCTTATACGTACCGGCTCCCACTCTTATACGTACCGGCTCCCACTCTTATACGTACCGGCTCCCACTCTTATACGTACCGGCTCTCACTCTTATACGGACCGGCTCTCACTCTTATACGTACCGGCTCTCACTCTTATACGTACCGGCTCTCACTCTTATACGTACCGGCTCTCACTCTTATACGGACCGGCTCTCACTCTTATACGGACCGGCTCTCACTCTTATACGGACCGGCTCTCACTCTTACACGGACCGGCTCTCACTCTTACACGGACCAGCTCTCACTCTTATACAGACCGGCTCTCACTCTTATACGGACCGGCTCTCACTCTTATACAGACCGGCTCTCACTCTTATACGTACCGGCTCTCACTCTTATACAGACCGGCTCTCACTCTTATACGTGTGGCTTTCACACGAGTGCCACAAAAAAAACTAATTCTGTCACTGATCACATATCAACCGCAAGTTCCATGCTGCTTACGCCGTGATGGTTTTTAGAGATCTCACTCTGTGGGCTCAAAACAACCTCAAATTTCTGCACCCACAGATGATGTTTAACAGCCAAACTCCTTTATGAATAAACTCACACAGAATCCCAGTCTAAAAGAAACATTTTCAGTGGATATTACCTTTTCAACACGAAACGCCACGACGCCCACTTTTCTTTATTTGTACCTTCGTGTACTTTTTTGCTCCCTAATAATAAAATGCATATGTAACCTCCAACCCGTCTCCCCCCCGGCTCCGAAGGGTGTCACATCAGATTAGTCCGTATGCTGCATGCTCGGTCTCGCAGCCATATTGATGGGGCTGGGAAGGTGCTGTCCGGCCGCGGATGAATGTGTGGAATTGAAAGGGGCGCCAGGAACTTTATAAAACAAAGTGTGTGTATTGAACGCAGTCTGGAACCCTTCACGGAGGTTTGCGCAGACAGCCCGACACAATACACGTGGCAAATAAAAGCTTTGGGGAATCATCCTCTAGTACATGGGAGGCCCACCCCAGTCCTCAAGGGCCACCAGCAGGATATCCCTGCTTCAGCACAGGTGACTCAATCAGTGGCTCAGTCAGAATGACTGAGCCACCTGTGCTGAAGCAGGGATATCCCTAATACCTGGCCTGTTGGTGGCCCTTGAGGCCTGGAGTGGGCCGCCCTTGCTCTAGTACATTAGGTTTTGGTGCTACCCACAGGAGGTACTTATCTTGTGTTAGCCGTGGAAAAGGATGAAGTGGAAAACACTCACATCGAAGACAGTAACGCATTAAGAGCCGTCTATACTGGCCGATTCAACATACGTTCAAGTTACAGTGGGGCAACCCTATAGGAAAAATGCTGCATACTTCTGAATAAATAGCTTCCTTATCCTCTAACAGGCGCTTACTAATGAACAGGGTTACTAAACTGTGACATAACAAATAGTGACAAGACATAACTAGCTGCAGACTAGACACAAATACAATCTATTTACAGGACTGACATGAGGCCCCCAGTCAGAACTCCAAAGAACCTGCTTCTGGAACAAGGGTGTGACAATGTATACCCTTAAACTGACATCACTGATCACTAGGTAGCTAGAGGGAGGGGTGAAACCTGGTGTGTCCACACAGTTAAACCCTTATATTAAATAACTCCTTATAGCAACCAGTAGCCAACCAGGACAGGGCTACACGCATTTATCGGGAGCAATATCTGAATATTTATAAGAATTCTTTGTCTTCCTGTATTTTGTTTCCCAAAACTCAGGAGCTTTCCTGGTTTAAATACAAGGTTAGGTATAGCTAGAGGGTTCCACAACAGATGTAAACTTTTCTTTAGTAGTAAATAAAGAATATTTATTTTCTTCTCCAAAAACAAAATACTGTATACAGGAAGAAAATGTAAAGAAATCAGCTGTTACAGATTAGCATAATTGCCCTGATTCCAGAGCTGAGTCCCACAGTAAGGTTTGCTCGCAAGAAGAAGTTATTTCCTAATAGGTATACATCAGAAGGCTTTTAATATCTCTCTGCCTAACTCCCACACATTTACATCAGCTTGCAGTCTGACTCTATCACCCACCCCAAAGAAAACAACATCCCGGCCCAGTATCCCACTCTTTTAAGAGAAAGGGTACATTATTTTGTGCCCATGATTACTTTTTCCAAAACATCTAACCATAAACCTTACATGCGGTTTAACATCAAGACATTATGCTAAAAAAAAAAAAAGTTGGGGGTTCAGGTTAGGGATTGACGCTGGGGGAGAAGCTGAGCCAGCCTTCACCAAAATAGGCAACGGAAACCTCAAATGTAAGTAATTAGTTGATGGGATGTGTAGTCACACTGAGGTTTTATGTGCCAGGTTGGGATAGAGTGTGGAAATGTTCTTTGTTTCCATGATATCTGTGGCTAAAAAGAATTTGCTTGCAGCTCTTCTGCTATATGGGGATGAAAATACACAAAACGTGTCTTTGTAGGTTTTATAACATAAAAAGCACTCTAATGACAAACTTTTCAATGAGTAAGGGCCATCTTGTGGGGTTCAACGTCTTCCTGGTTGTATCATATGACAACTCTCCCTACCTTACTAATGGCGATCCTCTCTAAACCCCGTTATTAATACCATTGTTCAATGTCAGTGACCACCTTCAATGTAGATATCTCTACATACTCTGCTAGTATTGCTTGGCCTATTCCAAATGAATGGGAGTAAAGGCGTGGTAAAGCTTGGCACCCTTCTATGAATCTGGGCCAAAGAATTATAACCTGTGACTGTTAAATGGTACTTTAGCTTTCAGGTAAATAAATCAGTGCCTACCTACTCATAAACTCTATGTGGAACAGACTGACTCCTCAGTGGCTCTGTCTGTTGTCATGGTTTACATTTCAATCTTGGAAACAGTTTTCTATCATATTAGCAGTGTCTTGATTAATTTGCGATGTGACAACGTGATTGGTGAAACCTGGCGCTAATTAAATACTAGTGATCACTTAGAATACAGTGAATATATAACGCACATATGGTGATCTAAAAGAATATAGTGACTAAAAATAGTGCAGTAGTGAGAATATAATATAAGTTGTAACCCCCTGCTCAGACCCTCTGGAAGGGACTGTCTTAACTGGTCCCAGATGATCAATATGTATTTTCTCAACCCAGGGGGAGCATGTAGGGAAAAAAACAACAAAGAAAAAAACACACTAAGTGCAGACAATAGTGTTCAAGGGTGAAATAATATGATGCTTGGCCCCTATGTGCTGCCTACTCACAGAATGTCAGTAGGATAAATACAGTGGCGGGATATGTAGAGTCTGGTGGGTCTCACTGGACATGAACAGGAAGCAGCTAGGACTGGGATATCAGTTGCAGATGTACATGGAAAGATAAAGACAGACCTCCATGGTGCAGATCAATGGTATAAGGATAAGCTTTATGTAGTAATAAAAATGTGCACTCACAATGTTTAAAATCAATACAAGCGTTTTGTCACTATATAAGTGATAAGGAGTGTAAGGGTGGTTGCCGCAGCTCACCGCACTGCCGACGTCCCGGATAGGCTTTTCCACAGGCTCCCCGTGGCTTCCTCTACACCGTATCAGTGTGGGGATCTCCTCCAGCGGTGTCTCCGACGCGACACGTCACTTCCGGTGGGCACGATCAGCTCCGTCGCGTCACTTCCGGTTCGGCAGCAGATTGACAGCTCGCAGCACCAATCCTCTCACTTCCTGGGCGGGTCCACTTTACGCGTTTCGCCAATGAAATGGCTGGCTTCGTCAGGAGAGAACACTATTGTCTGCACTTAGTGTGTTTTTTTCTTTGTTGTTTTTTTCCCTACATGCTCCCCCTGGGTTGAGAAAATACATATTGATTAATTTGCGGCCAATATATCCCTTCTCACAAACTTTTTTTGCGCTTCCATACTCCTAAATGACCCCCTCTGACCTTGTGCCGCATTTTTGCCAGAAGGCTCATCCATATTATTATCTTACTGCCCTTGAAAATGATTCCTTCTACCACTGAAGGTTCACGTCTGCAGCTCCAGTGGCCTCTTCCACTTGTAGAGAAATGTCCTCTCTCATCAGGCCACCCTTTCCATATTATATCTGCAAGAACCTTAGTAATTCATCCTTCTCTGTTTCTCGTTTGATTATTTGCAGTTGGTGGTTAGCTACCGGGATTGATTTTACAATTAGATCAGCATAAGCTTGCATCCCTGATTTTTAAGACTTCTCATTGTGTGTTGACGGTGCCACTGCTCTGGACTGTGCATCTGCTGTAACCATTATTTTTCCTGGCAGATAAATTGCAACTAAACCATACTTCTGCAATTGTATCATCATTCTTTGAAATCTTCAAAGTGCAGTCATTTAGTGGTTTACCAAATAAGTCTATCAAGGGCTTGTGATCTGTTTCTATTTCCACAGTCTGGCCATGAATATATTGATTAATTTGTTAACTGGCAACCAATGTCCCTAAAAGATCCTTCTCAATCTGTGTACACCTGGTTTCCGCATTAGTTATTGATCAGATCAAGATCAAGAATACGCACTGGCCTGTCTTGTGCACAAAGCTTCAACACTGCCTCAAGGACCAACTTTTTTTTCACATTGTCCCATGATTTCACCTGCTTGGACCTCAAAATGTTTCATTTTTATGTAGCCCCCTTTCCCTATGCCTAAGGGAAGTACACAGGCAACCAAGCGTGCTGTTGTACCTGTTGCTCACAGAAGGCCTAAGCCTCCGTCTATGGGAGCCTGGAGTGAGTTCTTTCTCCTTACGTGCAGCACCTCCATCTATGAGGAATCCCAGCGTTGGCAGGATAACCCCTCACAGGAAGCAATACACCGTAATGAGTAATACACCACACAATGTATGTAACTAAGGTTTACTGTATACACATACTAACACATATAACAAATGTACCCACAGTTTAACTCCAATGACCCAACACGTGGTGGTTCCCCCAAAGTACTGATGGTGCTGTGGCACCAATACCTCTGGTGTCCTGTCCCAGCAAGTCCCACCCAAATGTGAGGTAGCACTACCCCCTGTGGATGTAGGTGCACGTTGGGTACCTGCCTGGTTACTCCAGTACCCAGGTGCTGCTTGTTGCGATGGGTTGGAGTGGGTCCCACATAGCGGGGCCTCCAACACAAATCCCCTCTCTCCTAAGGGTCCTGCTCCTCCTCGTGAGGTGAGGTCCAGCCGGAGGGTCTCACCTGATTGTTCTGGGGTACTGCGACCTGATCCCAGGTCGCAGAGCACCGTGTGGCCATTCGGTCACTGGGGCAGAAATATCAATAAGGGGAAGAGTCCCTATCTGGGGCCTTCCCTGCAACACTCCTCTACTATGTTTCAGGGCCTAACAGGGCCCAGGGTGCAAGATCTAGGCTTAGGCCAGGAAGCACTGCTCCCTGGACACTACCTTCTTCTTTGCCTCCTCTGTCCAGACTGGCGCGCGTACTCCCTGCATGTGGAGGATATCCTGTTTTCCCCCTTGCTACAATCCTATTGGCTGGGCAGTACCATGTGGTACAGTCCCTTCCTCTAGGGGTTCTGGAACTTGTAGTCCCACGGCTGCATGTGCGGAGCTAACCTAAAATGGCAACAGCACTCCTTACTCTGCACATGTGCGCCTCGCCGCTCTGTGCATGTGCGACTCACAAAATGGCCGTCGTCACCTCCCGATCGTGCCGAGCTCCGTGGAACCATTAAACAGCTCCCCCGCACCGGAGGCAGGGTAGGGGGACTCGACTACATTTAGTTCCATGATGGTCTTCAGTAGAGCTGTAGATTAGGAATAAACTTTCCAAGGTAGTTCACCAAGCCCAAAAACCACTGAGCATCATTCTTTAACTGCAGACGAGGCATTTAAATGGCTGACATGTGTGAGGATCGGGCTTAGGTCACGCCTACGTGAAGTGTCTCGTGACGCTCACGGTGACGCACCTCATGCTGACAAGATCATGCGCAGGCACCATACAGTGGTTGTCAGGTGCAGGATCCAAACAAGTTAGCACTGACAGCAGAACAGCTGATTCATCTAGGACACCTGCAGTGCTAACGTGATGATCAAGTAGTATGATAGTGATTGTATAGTTATTGTATTCAGCCGTGCTCCTTGTCTTGGATTGGCTCTACAATCAAGAGTAAATCATCTGCTGTTGCTGTGTACCTCTCATCTGATTGGTTCACCGCCTTTATATGTTCAGCGATCCCTGCTCCATATCGGCTGAGCATAGTAATCTCTACCCAGTGACGATGTGTTGTCCACATGCTTCTGCTTGCCGTACCCTGCCTTGCTTGTCTCCCTTACCTTGTCTTGCATTCCAGTTACATTGACCACAACCGTTACCCTACTTCCCGGACCTCTGCAACCCTCGACCTTGGCTTGGATATCAACCACTCTACCTTCTACTACCCTCGACCTTGGCTAAGTGACCTCAACTACACTCCAGTCTCCTACCCTCGACCACAGCGAGTATATTTACTACCTTACCTCTCCAAACCGTGACCCGGCTACACAACGATGAACCTGAACACGTGGCCTCTCGGCTTCAGGTCGGTGTTTACAAATCCCCACCTCGGCACTCGCTACAACTTGTTTCTTGTGTCAGGTTTGATACACTCATGGGAGACGACGTCACCAAGAAACATAAAACATTTTTAATCTCAAAAATGCATTCCTCATTTAATTTGAAGTTTGCATATAAAATCATGCTCTTCGTTAGCAATGATCAAGAACACATATGAGCACTTTAGCATTGTAAGGAATCCGGTCCTGGCTTTGGCTGGAACTCATCCTTACTGGGCTATAGAGCTTCCAGGCAAAGCCCTCCCTGTACTGGGCAATAGGAATCACCTGGTTCTGGACTTACACTGCAGTCTACTTCATGCTGCCTGCTATGCAGCACTGTCCCTATTGGCTACCCGTGCTATTTAGGTTCCGCCCTTCCATGCCCTTCCAGGAAGTGGCTAAGCATAATGCTGGAATCGCTGTATTCCTAGTAACCTGTGCTTGCTACAAGAATCTCTGTTTGGCCTACCTTGGGTTTTCCCGTTCCTGTGCTGAAGCGCTGGATTCTCAGCACTATACAGGCATACCCCAGTTTAAGGACACTCACTTTAAGTACACTCGCGAGTAATGACATATTGCCCAATAGGCAAACAGCAGCTCACGCATGCGCCTGTCAGCACGTCCTGAATAGCAATAGCGACTCCCTACCTTTACCGAAGCTGTGCGCAAGCGGGGAGACTATAGAGCCTGTTACAAATGCCTTATTTACATCAGTTATGCACGTATATTGCTATTGCAGTATAGAACATGCATCGATAATGGGGAAAAGGTAGTGCTTCACTTTAAGTACATTTTCACTTTACATACATGCTCCGGTCCCATTGCGTACGTTAATGCGGGGTGTGTCTGTAGCTTCTTGGTTCCTGTGGCCTGTCTGCATACCCTGATTCCAGAGGCCCTCATCACTTCCTGCCCTGCATCTGTGCTTATCAGAAGCAACCATGCTTGGCCCGCCTGGCCTTCGTGCGCTGAAGTGCCTTTGCTGAAGCTCTATGCTGAAGCTCTATGCTGAAGCCTTCCTTGTTCCTGAGGACCTCCCATGCTGGAGCACCTACGTGGATCCCCTGCGCTGTAGCTTCTCTGTTTCGGAGACCTTCCCTTGCGCTGAAGCACCTACACTGAAGCTCTATGCTGAAGCTCTTCGCTGAAGCTTTCCTGGTACTGACCCCAGCCTGTGACCTCGACCATCCTCCTGTGTCACCTGCCTTGACCCTAGCCTGTGACCTCGACCATCGCTCCTGTGCCCCCTGCCTTGACCCCAGCCTGTGACCTCGACCATTGCTCCTGTGCCGCCTGCCTTGACCCCAGCCTTGATAACGTTTACCCTGTCTTCTCCAACCCTGACCCGGCTACCCACGATGACGGAAACCGCAATATGGACCCAGCTTTGCGGGCTCAGGTCGGTGTTTATCTATCCCCACCTCAGCCTCGTGGCCCAGTCCAAGTTTGTGGCGAGCACGTCCTTTACAAGTATGTCTCAGAGAGGTCCTTGGAACCTGCCTTATCCCATAATCAAATGACAATGGGCTATCCCTGCACTCTTATATAGTTGACATAATACTTGCAGGTGCTATAGTCCCTGGGAGAAAAATTCAGACCAACATTAGATGTTAAGATAAAAAGTAGCACACAGTACGGTTTTAAGGATATCCCTGCTTCAGCCCAGGGGGCTCAATCCATGGCTCAATTGTTGGCTGAGCCACGGATTCAGCCCCCTGGGCTGAAGCAGGGATATCCCTAATACCTTGCCTGTTGGTGGCCCTCGAGGACTGGAGTTGGCCACCCATGCTCTAGCATGACCGAAATGTTGGTGAAGAAACCACTTTGAACCACTTTGATGACGCGCTCTCCCCACGCCCCACGGCCTCCATTGACATTGAGGACTCTCCCTCAGTTGATTACTGCGCTAGCGCATACTACTGGGGGTTGCTAGACCACGCATATCTCCGGATTGGTAGTTGGGGGCGGAGTTAGTCACTGTCGTCTCTGTGTCTGAACATACTGATTAGGTGTATACACATCAGAAGACCATTAGCAATCAAAGTGGGTGGATCGCATGTGAGCTGCGAGTATTGGCTGGTTATGTCATTCTGTGTCTATATATATGTTAATAAAGTTGTGATATGAATACCTTGAGAAAACACTCTGTGAAGCGTGAAGCGTTGGTAGGGCTCTCCATTGCCCTGTTTTTCCATGACCAATAAATAATCTTTTTATGGGATACGCACCGTCCTTTCTACTTTTTTTAATACCTACAGTAGTGCTCTTCCAGTTTTTCTCCTTCTCTGCTAGAGGAAGAGAGAAGGATTACACTGAGAAGGATGAGAGAGGGATTACACCGAGTAGGAGGAGAGAAGGATTAACACCAGGAGAAAGAAGGAACCAGGTCTAACATCATGATACCAAGATCATACAGAATGATGCCACTCAGGAACAGAATAATTTTCAACCATCTTTGAAGATATCATAATTTATTTGAACTTCACCACCATTTTGTAATATTTTTTTGTGAGTATTTGTCTTCAGAATAAACGTTTCTTTTTATGTCCTAAACCATAATGCTGAGTACTGTTATGCAGGAATAATCTATAGAAAGAGAAGCAAACGGACATTTTACAATTCCTCTGCAGCCATGGATTAGGGGTAATGACATGAAAATGAGCACTAATTGTGCATCACTTTATACTTCTTATCCACTTGAACGTGGATCCATTTAAGTGTATGCCTGCTGTTTTACTCTGCTTTTACATGACAGCTTGGGTTAAGGAAATGCAAGCAAACCTACTCACAGACAGCCGTTTCCAACTTTTTGGTCGAAACTCCTCTTTAGTTGACAATAACTAGGTCATCCATGGTTGGTGGTGTTGACACACTCAATATGTTCAGAAATAATATGTATATTTTTGTGCCATACCCCTGGAGCTGAAGATATGTCAAAAGGTCAGTGTCAGAATCAGGGTCTTTCAAATGGGGTATAAAATTGACATTGTTTTGAAGTTTCTTCTGTTGGTTTCAGCTGCCACAATCCAGAAGAAGCATCTAATTCGCTGCCAAACTGTGCATTGGAAAACTGAGCCATAATCTCTTTTCTGGTTGGCAATTTGAGGTCTTCCCTTTTTATAGCGGTAACCCCTCTCCTTACCCGGCTTAAAAGGGAGTGGTTGCACAGGTGAATGTAGAAGTGCTGGTGTTGTGCACTGGACTCTCTTTACCTGGATCTCAGGGGCTGGATGTGTAAGCTTTGAATTAGATTGTTGAGATGATAAAGGGCACCAGAGACTTTTAATTAAACAATAACTTGCCATTCTTTATTTTCACAAACATGACGGGTTTTCATGGGAAATACTACCCTGGATCCAGGAAAGTCCGCACGGCTGGAGTCCTCTTATATATAATCCCTACCACTAAAGGGGCACATATCTGACCTATTAGAAATAATAAAGGGGACTCCATACATTTACAGTAGTTACTCAATGAACATTTAACATGATGAGACCCCCGACATTCTTCCTCCCTGTTGTTATGTGGGATCCTCCTGGGGTCTGAGGCCTTAAGCCCCCACCTCCCATATTTATAGTTAATGGTGACATCGCAGGTCACCATTGTTACAGGACCCTTTAATCTACTCCCAATAAGGATGACACAGTGGGCCCTTTCTGGAAGGTGAGCAGAGCTTGGGTGGCAAGTGCGCTAATTGCAACATGTAAGTAATAGCCATTGCATCTAGCAACAGCCAACTAACATTAACCTCTTATATACCTAAAAGTAATCCCAAAAGGGGGGTTACATAGCTTTTTTAACATCTCTAGGATCTAGGCACATGCGTATTTGATGATTCTGTTTTTTCACTAATACTAACGAGCTCGCCCAGTCCATTAGTTCCTCGATATTTTGTATCCCTTACTGTAATTCTGTCATTTCTACTGTAACTCAGCATAAAGTTTATCACGGAGATCCGTGGTTCCCAACTCAAAGTCCTCAAGGGCCACCAGCAGGTCAGGTTTTTAGGATATCCTGGCTTCAGCACAGGTGGACTGATTTGAGCCACCTGTGCTGGAGCAGGGACTGATTGAGCCACTTGTGCTGAAGGTGGGATATCCGGAAAGCTGGACGTGTTGGTGGCCCTTTAGGACAGAGATTGAGCACCAGTGACGACGAACAATGGGAACTTTTCCACATTGATGTATGACTGGCAGGACCTGCTTGTTTTGAAACAAGTCCTTGAATTCCAAAATGAGTGCCTCAGAACCAATCTCAATGCAATCCTGTATTCAAAGTACCTACTTTACCAAACCTGACTTTCCCACAAGCAGCCAGGTCCAAAACTGGTGTAACATCCTTAGGTACTGTACCACAATCAAGTGGAAGCATGCATGTAGGGTTTGCACTATTAATGCTCACAATACATCTTCCCTTCACTGGTACATCTTTTCCAACGGGACCCATTACTTTTGTTTTCGTTGGGCCCAGTTCTGGCTTTGTCTTCAAGTGCCTACTGTAGATTATTTTTCAGTCTGAATGTTATCCGGAGCTCGAGTGCCCAGTGTCTAAGGAATGAGTATTTGATCCAGTCCTTCCCAGCTACACTGCTTTTCCTCATATACTCCGTAACATTCCTGAGTAGGGTTGCCAGGTTGCTTCTCCAAAAATACTTGGCACAATGGTGAAAGGTGCGACGCAACTGAGACACACACATACAGACACACCGCTTTCACCTCTCTCCACTCCATGCTGTTTCCTCCTCTCCTTTGCCCCACCTCCAGGCTCCTGACACCTCCTCCTGATTGGCTGCATTACCCAGCAGCAGCTAATCAGGATGAAGGAAGCTGCCCAGCCCCCTAGCAGCTGCCCCGCTCTCTCCCTGGTTGAGGAAATCCCGTTGCCTTCCAAGCCGGTCAGGTCACTGTGTCCAGAGAGGTAATAGCCGGCCACATACAAGTCCAGTATTTCCTTGACAGAGTGTCCAAATACAGGACATTCTGGCTCAATACTGGACACCTGGCAACCCTATCCCAGAGCAGCAAGTACACATCTCCTATGTATTAAGACAAGAGAGCGGCACTCCAGAGAACTAATGAAAAATTACAACATGTATTAAAGACAATCAACATTTCGGTCAGTTTCTTAGGCCTTAGTCAAGATGTTAGTTCACTGCTAGAGCCGCTGCCCTGTATAGCAGAAGTTGTGGGTTCTAATCCTGTTGGGTTAAATACTGGTACCCCCTTCATCACAAGGGTATTTAAACTGATTGCTGTTAAGGATATATTTTAAGACGTGTGATGAACTTTGTATAGAAATTAGCATATCTCCCATGGCACCTCCTCATTTTTCAGCACAGGCATCTCTCCCTAACTTATTTGGCAGGGAGGTTTGCGGGGACATATATACAACTGGATGTCGCAGCCACTCTGGAGGGAAATTGCACTTTTATGTCATTTTGAGTGTAAAAGAAAGACACACTCGTGCGGTATGTCAGTTTTGTGCCAAGCGATATATCTTACTGAATATACAAAAGTAATACCGGAGAGTAGGAACATGCCAACCCCGATCGATGTGGCAGCGATCTTATCGAAGCTACCTAAGTTGGCACCATTGACACAGCAAAGTGACACAATGTATTGTATTTTATTGTATGTCTTTATTTATATAGCACCAAAAGTGTACTCAGTGCTCCACAAAGAATACAGTGCAGGGAATTATAATAATACATTGAGCGCAGCAAAATCAGACAATAGGAAAGGAAATCCCTGCCCCGGAGAGCTTACAATCTACTAGGTATGATGGGAGATTTACAGAGGTAGGAGAGTGTGGGACAGTAACCATGAGTGCAGGCTATTGGGATGCTTGATTTGTGTGGCGAGTTTTAAGGTTGGACAGTACTAAATCAGAAGGTTAACACCATTTGTATGGGAGGAGATGGCAGGGAGGAGTGGGTGAGAGCAGGTGTGTGTATTTCTGGGTTCAGGATTAGGGGAGATATCCCCAGCAGCAGGAAGGAGCACAAAGAGGGTGTGAATAGAGGATTTGTTGGGGTGTTTTTTATTGAGGGGTAAAGATGTTGTTGGGAGAGAGGTGTATAAATAATGGTGCAGTGTAATGACACAGGCATAGGTGGAGAGGAGGAGAGATGAAGAAATGTGGATAGGAGGGGTGTGGGGAAGTTGGAGAGAACAGAAACATTTACAAAGGAGTGAGGAAACATTAAATAGAAATGTGCAGCAATGCTGCAGCTGCTACACTCTATACTGCTTATTTTCCACTCAGAGCTCCCAGGCAATTGCTGAAGAATCAGGTTGTATTCTTTTTTTTTTTTTTTTTTTTTTTTTTTTTTTCTTCTTTCTTTTTTGGTATACTTTGGTGTGGATATGTGGGGGAGTATACTGTGAGTATACAGTGGTTTTTGTAGAGGGTTTGGGTGTTTTTTTTCAGGTTTAAAAACCATTTTTGTTTTCACCCAGAGGCTGCTGTATTTCAACCCAGCAAAGCTGCAATTTGGCTGGCAGGAATTGCAGTCTCAACCCCTCTCCCCTCCCCCACCTCTGGTTGTTTTTTACTTCCAGTTTTCACTTTAATTTAAAGCCTGATTTCTTTCTTTTTCATTTGCAATTGAGAGCTCTGTGTCTTACTTTAAAACCTTCTTTTTTGTGTGTGGTTTCTTGTAAGAGAGAGAGAGTTAAATAATTAAAGGGAGAAAGAGAAGATTACAGCAGGTTTTAAAAGCTGTTTTCTTTTCCCTCCCTGTGCAGAGAGATAGTTAATTGGTTCTTAAAAAGACAGTTACCTCTCTGCATCTCTCTCCCTAAGCACTATTTCATCCCCTTACTTAGAGGCTTATTTCATTATGCCTGGGGGGAATAGGACTAGTGCAGCAACAGGGGCCACACCTGGACATCGGACTCCAAAAACTGGGGCCCCTAGGAGCAATAACCACAGCCCTAGGCCTGGTACTTCCAGTGCCCTGGCTACACCTCCCCCAGCTCCTGTTGTCAGTTTAACCCCTGCAGTCCCAGTTCCAATTTGGGCGCAGGTGGCAGCTGCAGGCGTTGACCCCAGTAATAACAATGCTGGGGCCACGCCCTGTCTGAGCAGGAAGCTTGGGGTGAGGTGCCCAATGTCACCTGGCCTTAGCATGGAGATTTATGTTAGGGCTGTGGCAGACGTTGTGGGTCCCTCTGCTGTGGTGGCGGCCAGCAAGATGTACGGGAGAGGCGTTTTCTTCCTCCGTACGCTGGCTGCCAAGCACACCCTGGTGCAGAAAGGCATCAGTGTAGGGGGGACCTACATCCCTGTAGAACCCATGGAGGGGTTAGGCACTAGAATTATTCTCTCCAATGTGCCCCCCTTCATCCCAGATAGCCTCATGCGGCTGCACCTGCAAGTCCTGGGAGACATTAAGTCTCCCATAACAAAAATTCCACTGGGCTGCAGGGATAGAGCGCTGAGGCACGTGCTCTCATTTAGGCGGCAGGTACAAGTGCTGCTGCCGGGGAACACAGAATCTGTGGAGGGTTCTTTTAGGGTGCCCTACGAGGGCATAATGTACACAGTGTTCTATGGCACGGAGGGAATCAGATGTTATCTGTGCAAGGAGCTGGGGCACACTCGTAGGAGTTGCCCCAAAGGGAATAGAGGACCTATCCCAACTCCTACACCCGCCCCTCCCTCTGCCAAGACACCCCATACCGCTGTGCCCACCACAGCAGGGCCCTCAGGGGCCCAGGTCCCTTCAGGGACCACAAGAGATGTTGCTGTCCCATCTGGAACAGTGACTTCTGCACCTCTCCCTGGAGAGCGGAGAGAAGGAGAGGGGGTCGCCCTGGAGCGACCACCCTCTGTTATCACTGTCTCCCCCCGAGGGGGAATACCCTGTGCCGCTGCGCCCACCGCAGCGGAGCCCTCGGGGGCCCAGGTCCCTCCAGGGACCACAGGAGATGTCGCTGTCCCATCTGGAACAGTGACTTCTGCACCTCTCCCTGGAGAGCGGAGAGAAGGAGAGGGGGTCGCCCTGGAGCGACCACCCTCTGTTATCACTTTCTCCCCCCGAGGGGAAATACCCTGTGCCGCTGCGCCCACCGCGGCGGAGCCCTTGAGGGCCCAGCCCTCCCCTGGGTCCACAGAAGATGTCACTGGCCCATCTCAAACAGTGACATCTGAACCTCTCCCCAAAGAACAGAGGGAGAAGGAAAAGACCTCAAGGGCCCAGGGCCCCACTGGGATCACAGAAGATGTCACTGCCTCAACTCAAACAGTGACATCTGAACCTCTCCCCCCTACAAAGAGGGACAAAGGAAAAGTCACCCCACAACAGTCACCCTCTGTTGTCGCTGTCCCCCCCCAAGAACACCTTACCCCCAATTTAAGCACCGTACAGAGTGTGGGGGAGCAGGAGGAAGCTCCTGTTATGGAGGTAGCGGCACTCTCTCCTGGGGAATCAATTCCCAGAAAGAGGAAATTTAAAACAAATAAGAGGGTGATTGAGGAGGTAGAGGAGGGTGAACCATATTACGTTTACCTTCTGAAGTCTCTGAAGCGGAACGTAACATCAGTTCCGCAAAAGGTGGTCCTGTCCGGCCCACTGGTTACGATTAGCCAGTGTAAACCGGATCCTACACACGTACAGCCCCCCCCCCTCGAATTTCTGGAGGGAATACAACTGAAGGTACCCGGCGTCTCTGGGGTGGAAGGCCAAAATGCTCAGCAGCATGAGGCCTTGCCCATAGATATAGACGTTGGGGTGCCTCTCAACGCCCCTCCCGGTTGGAGAGCATCCCCAGGAGAATTGTGCTTCGGTGAATTTGCCTTGCCGAATGCACCTATCTTTGGAGCCAGCCAAGATCCCCCCTCCGGCTATACTGCCTTCGAGTGTCGCACCTGAGGCGGAGTCAGGTTTTGCGTCACCAGAAGTAGGGGATGGGTTAGGGCTGACCCCCATGGTTGAGGATGGAGAGGGGGAGGCAGGTGTAGGTAGGGATGCTTTAGTGAGCACTTCAGATTTCAACTGGAGGCTATCTGACATGAGCCCTCTTAGTGGGGAGTTTTGGTCTTTGTCAAAGATGACTGCCAGGCTAGACTCTCTCCTTGGGGTGCCTACAGAAGAGTGCCCTCCCGTGATTGAGGCAGATGCCCCTAACATTCCGTTTACTTACACGGCGATAGAGGAGACCAGGAGGGTAATGGGTACCTTTTGTGTTCAAAAGGTCACTCCAGAAACCGCTGCCTCTGCCATGCCGCCACCAGATACCCCTGAACATCCTACCCCAGGGTTGGAAGTGGAGGTTTTAGTGGACCCCCTCATGGAAACACCGAAGGGGGAACCCACTCTAGGACTGAGAGAGACCCCCGCAGGGGAGGGTGAGGGTCTTAAGCCTTTCAGTCAAGAGGAGCTTAGGGAGTTGGGGCTCAGTGAGGAGTCTTCTGGCACCGTGGAGTCGGTGGACTCTTTGACCCCTGTTATCCCTGCCCAGGAGCTAGATGCTTTCCTAGAGGATACCCTCCACAAGCAAAAAAACTTGAAGGTGAAGTTGACCCTTGAGAAGTGGAAAGATGCCTCGGTCATTCTCCATTCTCTTGGAGCTTACATCAGGGCCAATCACAAGGCCAAAATCTCCGGGGCTATCCATATTCGTGTCCTGAAGTTTGAAAAAGTGGTGCGAGACCACGTAAAGGCTTCTCGGGGTATAGTACCCTGAGCACCTGTGGGGAACCAAAAAACTCCTGATTACCAATGGCATTAAGCATCGGTACGCTAAATGTTAACGGCTGTAAGGATGGGTTTCGCAGGTTCCAGGTACTCTCCTTTTTGCAGAAGGGGAAGTATTCTGTGAGTTTCCTGCAGGAAACCCATACCACTCCAGAGGCTGAAGCCAGCTGGCATTTGGAGTGGCGAGGCAGTGTCTTCTTCAGCCATCTCACTTCAACATCTAGTGGGGTGGTGACCCTGTTCTCTGAGTCTTTTCAACCAGAGCTGCTGCTTGCCAAAGCTGTTGTTCCAGGTCGCCTGTTGCATATCAGGGTCCAACATGAGGACCACACGTTTAATTTCCTGAACGTGTATGCTCCTGCCACCGGACCCCTGAGAAGGCAGTTCTTCGTCAGAATGTCTGAATACCTGGAGACAGTCGACGCGGACGAATACGTGGTGCTCGGGGGTGATTTTAACTGTACCCTCGAGGCTCGGAAGGACCGGAATGGTCAGGAGCCACACCCTTGCGGGAGGT
Organism: Ascaphus truei; assembly: GCF_040206685.1. Classification (NCBI taxonomy): domain Eukaryota; kingdom Metazoa; phylum Chordata; class Amphibia; order Anura; family Ascaphidae; genus Ascaphus; species Ascaphus truei. The sequence goes on from NC_134488.1 coordinate 27,187,618, forward strand.
CATCACCCGCTACTCCTTGGTAGACGTCTGGCGAGAACAACATCCTGAGGCATCCACTGAGTTCACCCATGTTAGGGTGTTTAGGGGTGAACGGATGTCCCGGATCGACAGGCTGTATATTTCCAGCCACAGCCTGTCGCGAGCCCAGTCCATTGCCATTAGGCTGGCGCCGTTTTCGGACCACAATTGTGCGTCCGTGACGGTGACGCTGCTACCTGCAGCACCTTCGGCCTCTTATTGGCATTTCAACAATACGTTGTTGGAGGACAAGGGGTTTGAGACGTCGGTCCGAGACTTTTGGATGGCCTGGAGAGGTTGCAGGTCAGACTTTGCCACGTTAGAGCAGTGGTGGGACGTGGGCAAGGTTCATCTGCGCCTCGTATGTCAGGAGTACACCAGAGGTGCCAGCGGGCGGCGTGATGCTGAGATCGAGGCCCTCAGGGAAGAGGTGCTCGATCTCGAGAAGCGGCTGTCTGTGGCGGGAGACCAATACCTGCAGAGTATGTACGTGGAGAGGAAGTGCGCTCTCCGGGAATTGGAAGATCGGAGAGCTCGGGGGCGTATGTGCGATCCCGCATCAACTTCCTTCGAGAGATGGATCGCGGGTCGCGCCTCTTCTACACGCTGGAGAAAAAGAGGGGAAACCGTAGACATATCACATGCCTGTTGGCAGAGGACGGTACCCCTCTGACTGACCCGGAGAGCATCCGGGACAGAACCCGGAGATTCTATGTAGATCTTTTCTCTCCGGAGTCCATCCAGCCAGATAAATGCAGGGTCTTAAGGGAGGGGCTTCCCACGGTCGGTGAGGATGGAAGGGAGCGGCTTGAGTTACCTTTGACTCTGGCCGAGCTCTCTGAAGCCCTCAGTCTCATGTCCCGCGGAAAAGCGCCTGGGCTAGACGGGCTGACTGTGGAGTTCTTCCGGTTTTTCTGGGAGATGCTGGGACCTGATTTCATTGAGGTCCTAGCCGAAGCCCTGGAGATCGGTGAGATGCCACTTTCGTGTCGGCGGGCAATACTGTCTTTACTGCCGAAGAAGGGGGATCTCCGTCAGATCTCTAATTGGCGACCGGTCTCACTGCTCAGCACGGACTATAAGATCGTAGCCAAAGCGCTTTCGCTGAGGCTCAAGTCCGTGCTGGCAGAGGTGATTCACCCCGACCAGTCCTATACTGTCCCGGGCCGGAGCATTCATGACAACATTTTTCTGGTCCGGGACCTGATGCACTACGCGCAGAGGACTGGTCTATCACTCGCCTTCCTGTCCCTAGATCAGGAGAAGGCGTTTGACAGAGTGGATCACCGTTACCTTATACAGACCCTGCGGGCGTTTGGCTTCGGCCCACAATTTGTGGGCTTTCTCCAGATGCTGTACGCTTCTGCAGAGTGTCTGGTGAAGATTAACTGGTCCCTGACGACACCTTTTGTGTTTGGTTGGGGAGTGTGTCAAGGGTGCCCCCTGTCTGGGCAACTGTACGCGCTGGCCATTGAGCCCTTCCTCCGCCTACTGAGGAAGAGGCTTACCGGGCTGGTGCTGCGGGAGCCCGACATGCAGGTAGTCCTGTCGGCTTATGCCGATGATGTGCTCCTCGTGGCCCAGGACCTAGATGATCTAGAGCGGGCACAGGAGTGCCAAGAGGTCTACACCGCGGCCTCTTCTGCTCGGATCAACTGGTCCAAGTGCTCCGGCATCTTGGTGGGTCCCTTACAGGTGGACTCTTTGCCCCCCGCATTTCGTAATATCTCGTGGGGGAGCAATACTCTCAAGTATCTGGGAGTCTACCTGTCTGCTGCGGAGGACCCTGCCCCAGAAAACTTCAGTGATCTTGAAGAACGGGTCATTGCTCGTCTGGGGTCATGGGTGTATCTGTCGAGAATGCTTTCCCTTAGGGGAAGAACCCTGGTGATTAATCAGCTAGTGGCCAGTCAGCTTTGGCACCGGCTGATAGCCATGGGTCCGACCCCCGAATTTATCAACAAGATCCAGAGGAAGTTGATGGATTTTCTCTGGATGGGGAAGCATTGGGTCTCTGTGGGAGTTGCGTGTCTCCCTTTGGAGGAGGGTGGACAGGGAGTGGTGTGTGTCCGCTCCCAGTTACACACTTTCCGCCTCCAATACCTGCAGAGATACCTATTTGCAGATCCGTCTCCACAGTGGTGCCAGCTGGCAACCTTTTTCTTTCGCCAGCTGCGCAATATGAGGTATGACCGGCAACTCTTTTTCATCAGGCCCGAGGGTTTAGGTAGAAACCTCTCGGAGCTGCCGGCATACTACCGGGACTTACTGAAGGCCTGGAAACTGGTCTCCGCGACCAGGAAGAGGCAGGCAGTGGGGATTGATTTCCTCGCCGAGCCCCTGCTGTATAATCCGGCAGTGGGGGCTCGGATGTTGGATTCACCCTCTATTTGCCGCCGGCTAATCCTGGCGCAGGTGACCAGAGTCGGGGATCTCCTGGACTATGAGCGGCGGGATTGGGTAGGGGCAGAGGTGCTCGCGCCCCGTATGGATCTGCGTTCTGCCCGCATCCCTCGTCGTTTGATCCGGGAGATTAAAGATGCCATACACCCCGACTCCCGCACCTTCATTGAGGGGGTATTGCAGACCGGAAGGCCTTGTCATCCTATCAACTTCGGCTCTCCGGATCTTTGCGTGGAACCAAGGTCACGGCAACCCCCTCGGGCTCTTCTCTCCCACAACCTCAGCAAGTTGGGGGAAATGTCCCCGGCATGTTTCCGCGGCATGCCGAGGAAAGTCCTGTATTCTCTGGTGCTCCATATAGTGCATTACCTCACCCTTGTCACCCGCCCAGACACCATCTGGAGGCGGGTATTCCCAGCGAACGAGGATGAGAGACCCCGGTGGAGGGAACTCTATTCATCTTTGGTTCCCCGTCCCGCCGGGGATTTGAGTTGGAGAGTCCTCCACGGAGCACTGAGCACAGGAGAGTATTTGGCACACTTCACGGACTCCCCCGCCACCTGTCCTTTCTGTGGCGAGCGGGAGTCCGTATATCACATTTATTCGAGTTGTGCCAGACTGCAGCCTCTCTTTTCCTTCTTGAGGAGCTTACTCCTGCTGTTCTGGTTGCACTTCTCACCTCATCTTTTTATTTTTGGGTGCCCAGTGTCCCGGAACGATAAGCCCAGGGATCTCCTGGTCAACCTGCTCCTGGCATTGGCTAAGGTAGCCATTTGTAAAACCAGGAAGCAGTGTTTGGAGGGGGGGGTCCCGACAAACATCGTGGTCATGTTCCGGGCGCTGGTGCGCTCCCGTATTCAGGCAGAGTACTCGTACGCCGAGTCCGCTGGGACGGTTTCAGAGTTTGCCTCCCAGTGGGCGTCAGGCGGGGTGCTCTGCTCGGTATCCACCAATCAGGGTTCTTCAGATTTAACCCTTCTGTTTTAAGTGCACTTCATCAGTGCACTTGTTGGGTTCATTTAATTTTTGTTTGACTGGTTTATCTTTGTTCTACTTGGTAACAAGTAGAATTGCTGTTCAACTGAATTGGCCGGCTTCGCCAGCCAATCAGTTTCAAACCAGATCAAAATAGTCCCCCTTTTTGCTACCAAGACACTGCCTTGACTATACCCTTCCAGCACTCACAGGGTTAAAGGTGATACAGGAAAAAAACAAGCGGGTAACTGTCCCCCCTCCTGTGATCTGGTTAGAGCAGTTGGTGTGTTATGTGTCGCTGTGTGAATCCGGCGCCTGCATTTACTGGAAAGCAGGCAGTGTGCGCTTTCCTTTCTCACAGTCTGCCGGCTCAGTGTAACAATGTGTCACCCTGCTTCTCTCCCGCACTCTGAGCGGAAACAAAGCTTCACGGCTTTGACGCGAGTGCAGGTCTGTGAGAAGCAGGTGATGTGCAGGGACTGGGCGGGATGAGAGGCTGCCAGCACCAGGTGTAACCCCTTGGCTGCCAGTGGTGTCCACTGGTGTCCACTGGTGTATATAGCTGCTAATCACTAATGCCAGCAGCACCTGACCTGATGCTCTGTAATAACACGGCACAGTCATTAACACACTCATACGCATACACACTGATACACACACATTAATACACTGATACACACACACTGTTACACACACACACACACACACACACACACATTAACACACTGATACGCGTACACACTGACACACACACACATTAATAAACTGATACGCATACACACTGATACACACACACTGTTACACACACACACACTGTTACACACACACACACACACACACACACATTAATACACTGATACACACACACACTGATACACACACATTAATACACTGATACGCATACACACTGGTACGCATACACACTGATACGCATACACACACACACACACACTGATACACACACATTAATACACTGATACACATACACACTGTTACACACATTAACACACTGATACGCATACACACTGATACACACACACTGATACACACACATTAATACACTGATACGCATACACACTGATACACACACACACACACACACTGATACACACACATTAATACACTGATACGCATACACACTGATACACACACATTAATACACTGATACACATACACACTGATACGCATACACACTGATACACACACACTGTTACACACACACACACATTAATACACTGATACGCATACACACTGATACACACACACACCCACACATACACACACTTTAATACACTGATACGCATACACACTGATACGCATACACACTGATACACACACTGATACACACACATTAATACACTGATACACATACACACTGATACACACACTGATACACACACACACACACACACTGATACACATACACACTGTTACACACACATTAATACACTGATACACACACATTAACACACACACACACACACACACACACTAACACACACACACACATTAACACACTGATACGCATACACACTGTTATACAGACACACACACACTGACACACACACTGATACACACATTAATACACTAATACACACATTAACACACTGATACGCATACACACACACTGTTACACACACACACACACACACACACACATTAATACACTGATACACACATTAATACACTGATACACACACACATTAACACACTGATACACATAGACACTGTTACACACATTAACACACTGATACACATAGAGACACACTCTTACACAAACACATGAATACAATGATACATATAGACACTATTACACACACAGTACATATGCATTAACACACTGATACACATTAACACACTGATACATACACATTAACACACTGATTCGCACAGTACACATGCATTAACACACTGATACATACACATTAACACACTGATACATACACATTAACACACTGATTCGCACAGTACACATGCATTAACACACTGATACATACACATTAACACACTGATACATACACATTAACACACTGATTCGCACAGTACACATGCATTAACACACTGATACATACACATTAACACACTGATACATACACATTAACACACTGATTCGCACAGTACACATGCATTAACACACTGATACATACACATTAACACACTGATACATACACATTAACACACTGATTCGCACAGTACACATGCATTAACACACTGATACATACACATTAACACACTGATACATACACATTAACACACTGATTCGCACAGTACACATGCATTAACACACTTTTGATAAGCGCAGACATTGGTCGTTCTTAATAAGTTTAAGCTGTGAGAAAGCCGCTCCCCTGCGCGGTTTGTGACAAATCAGGGGATAGGAACATTTGTAAAGAAATTTCAATGCTAGGAAATGTTGACTCCTGTTTTTCACGCTGTGATCGTTTTTTTCTTGTGCGTTATTTTAAATACATTTCTGACAAATCCATGAAACTGCCTTTTCCATCAAAAATTGTAGAAACATTATCTTTGATTAATTTTTTTAAATAAAAGTTGGGCTATATAAAATTAAAAGCAATATACTGTTGTGATCCCACCCCAAATTTTTTTTAATTAAATGATAATTAAGGAACGTTTGCTGAATTCAGTTAGAACTACCAATTTAAAATTACAATTTGGGCCACAGTGTTTGTGGAGCCTCTGAAAACTCCGGAGCGCTGGGTTACAGTAAGACCGTGCCACTGCCAGCATGCCCACATTAACACACTGATACAGGCAGCCACTGCCAGCATGCCCGCATTAACACACTGATACAGGCAGCCACTGCCAGCATGCCCGCATTAACACACTGATACAGGCAGCCACTGCCAGCATGCCCACATTAACACACTGATACAGGCAGCCACTGCCAGCATGCCCGCATTAACACACTGATACAGGCAGCCACTGCCAGCATGCCCGCATTAACACACTGATACAGGCAGCCACTGCCAGCATGCCCGCATTAACACACTGATACAGGCATGCACTGCCAGCATGCCCGCATTAACACACTGATACAGGCAGGCACTGCCAGCATGCCCGCATTAACACACTGATACAGGCAGGCACTGCCAGCATGCCCGCATTAACACACTGATACAGGCAGGCACTGCCAGCATGCCCGCATTAACACACTGATACAGGCAGGCACTGCCAGCATGCCCGCATTAACACACTGATACAGGCAGGCACTGCCAGCATGCCCGCATTAACACACTGATACAGGCAGGCACTGCCAGCATGCCCGCATTAACACACTGATACAGGCGGCCACTGCCAGCATGCCCGCATTAACACACTGATACAGGCGGGCACTGCCAGCATGCCCGCATTAACACACTGATACAGGCGGGCACTGCCAGCATGCCCGCATTAACACACTGATACAGGCGGGCACTGCCAGCATGCCCGCATTAACACACTGATACAGGCGGGCACTGCCAGCATGCCCGCATTAACACACTGATACAGGCGGGCACTGCCAGCATGCCCGCATTAACACACTGATACAGGCGGGCACTGCCAGCATGCCCGCATTAACACACTGATACAGGCGGGCACTGCCAGCATGCCCGCATTAACACACTGATACAGGCGGGCACTGCCAGCATGCCCGCATTAACACACTGATACAGGCGGGCACTGCCAGCATGCCCGCATTAACACACTGATACAGGCGGGCACTGCCAGCATGCCCGCATTAACACACTGATACAGGCGGGCACTGCCAGCATGCCCGCATTAACACACTGATACAGGCGGGCACTGCCAGCATGCCCGCATTAACACACTGATACAGGCGGGCACTGCCAGCATGCCCGCATTAACACACTGATACAGGCAGGCACTGCCAGCATGCCCGCATTAACACACTGATACAGGCAGGCACTGCCAGCATGCCCGCATTAACACACTGATACAGGCAGGCACTGCCAGCATGCCCGCATTAACACACTGATACAGGCAGGCACTGCCAGCATGCCCGCATTAACACACTGATACAGGCAGGCACTGCCAGCATGCCCGCATTAACACACTGATACAGGCAGGCACTGCCAGCATGCCCGCATTAACACACTGATACAGACAGGAATTGCCAGCATGCCCGCATTAACACACTGATACAGACAGGCACTGCCAGCATGCCCGCATTAACACACTGATACAGACAGGCACTGCCAGCATGCCCGCATTAACACACTGATACAGACAGGCACTGCCAGCATGCCCGCATTAACACACTGATACAGACAGGCACTGTCAGCATGCCCGCATTAACACACTGATACAGGCAGGCACTGCCAGCATGCCCGCATTAACACACTGATACAGGCAGGCACTGCCAGCATGCCCGCATTAACACACTGATACAGGCAGGCACTGCCAGCATGCCCGCATTAACACACTGATACAGGCAGGCACTGCCAGCATGCCCGCATTAACACACTGATACAGGCAGGCACTGCCAGCATGCCCGCATTAACACACTGATACAGGCAGGCACTGCCAGCATGCCCGCATTAACACACTGATACAGGCAGGCACTGCCAGCATGCCCACATTAACACACTGATACAGGCAGGCACTGCCAGCATGCCCACATTAACACACTGATACAGGCAGGCACTGCCAGCATGCCCACATTAACACACTGATACAGGCATGCACTGCCAGCATGCCCGCATTAACACACTGATACAGGCAGGCACTGCCAGCATGCCCGCATTAACACACTGATACAGGCAGGCACTGCCAGCATGCCCGCATTAACACACTGATACAGGCAGGCACTGCCAGCATGCCCGCATTAACACACTGATACATGCAGGCACTGCCAGCATGCCCGCATTAACACACTGATACAGGCAGGCATTAATACACATTAACACACTGATACAGGCAGGCACTGCCAGCATGCCCGCATTAACACACTGATACAGGCAGCCACTGCCAGCATGCCCGCATTAACACACTGATACAGGCAGGCACTGCCAGCATGCCCGCATTAATACACTGATACAGGCAGGCACTGCCAGCATGCCGGCATTAACACACTGATACAGGCAGGCACTGCCAGCATGCCCGCATTAACACACTGATACAGGCAGGCATTAGTACACAATAACACACTGATACAGGCAGGCATTAATACACAATAACACACTGATACAGGCAGGCACTGCCAGCATGCCCGCATTAACACACTGATACAGGCAGGCACTGCCAGCATGCCCGCATTAACACACTGATACAGGCAGGCACTGCCAGCATGCCCGCATTAACACACTGATACAGGCAGGCACTGCCAGCATGCCCGCATTAACACACTGATACAGGCAGGCACTGCCAGCATGCCCGCATTAACACACTGATACAGGCAGGCACTGCCAGCATGCCCGCATTAACACACTGATACAGGCAGGCACTGCCAGCATGCCCGCATTAACACACTGATACAGACAGGAATTGCCAGCATGCCCGCATTAACACACTGATACAGACAGGCACTGCCAGCATGCCCGCATTAACACACTGATACAGACAGGCACTGCCAGCATGCCCGCATTAACACACTGATACAGGCAGGCACTGCCAGCATGCCCGCATTAACACACTGATACAGACAGGCACTGCCAGCATGCCCGCATTAACACACTGATACAGACAGGCACTGCCAGCATGCCCGCATTAACACACTGATACAGACAGGCACTGCCAGCATGCCCGCATTAACACACTGATACAGGCAGGCACTGCCAGCATGCCCGCATTAACACACTGATACAGGCAGGCACTGCCAGCATGCCCGCATTAACACACTGATACAGACAGGCACTGTCAGCATGCCCGCATTAACACACTGATACAGGCAGGCACTGCCAGCATGCCCGCATTAACACACTGATACAGGCAGGCACTGCCAGCATGCCCGCATTAACACACTGATACAGGCAGGCACTGCCAGCATGCCCGCATTAACACACTGATACAGGCAGGCACTGCCAGCATGCCCGCATTAACACACTGATACAGGCAGGCACTGCCAGCATGCTCGCATTAACACACTGATACAGGCAGGCACTGCCAGCATGCCCGCATTAACACACTGATACAGGCAGGCACTGCCAGCATGCCCGCATTAACACACTGATACAGGCAGGCACTGCCAGCATGCCCGCATTAACACACTGATACAGGCAGGCACTGCCAGCATGCCCGCATTAACACACTGATACAGGCAGGCACTGCCAGCATGCCCACATTAACACACTGATATAGGCAGGCACTGCCAGCATGCCCGCATTAACACACTGATACAGGCAGGCACTGCCAGCATGCCCGCATTAACACACTGATACAGGCAGGCACTGCCAGCATGCCCACATTAACACACTGATACAGGCAGGCACTGCCAGCATGCTCGCATTAACACACTGATACAGGCAGGCACTGCCAGCATGCCAGCATTAACACACTGATACAGGCAGGTACTGCCAGCATGCCCACATTAACACACTGATACAGGCAGGCACTGCCAGCATGCCCGCATTAACACACTGATACAGGCAGGCACTGCCAGCATGCCCGCATTAACACACTGATACAGGCAGGCACTGCCAGCATGCCCGCATTAACACACTGATACAGGCAGGCACTGCCAGCATGCCCGCATTAACACACTGATACAGGCATGCACTGCCAGCATGCCCGCATTAACACACTGATACAGGCAGGCACTGCCAGCATGCCCGCATTAACACACTGATACAGGCAGGCACTGCCAGCATGCCCACATTAACACACTGATACAGACAGGCACTGCCAGCATGCCCGCATTAACACACTGATACAGACAGGCACTGCCAGCATGCCCGCATTAACACACTGGTACAGGCAGGCACTGCCAGCATGCCCGCATTAACACGTACAGACACACTTATACACATACACAGATATCGTATACAGACACCCATACACACACATTAATACAGGGATAGACAAACAGATACATATTAACATGCTGGTACACACTTATATACACACATGCATGCACTGAAACAAACACAAAGAAGCCCCTGAGACATCAGGCAAAGGCCACATGACTTACTCATACCTCTACAGCTGCATTGAATCACAACCACCACAGTGTACATCTGTGTTGCCCCAAAGATGGACAGCCTGATGCCCCCCCCAAGAGCTGCTCCCCTCTGAACAGGGCCAGCATGCTAAGGGTTAACATTTGCTTGTACTTTGTGGAACGTCAACCCCACCCACTGGAATGTTAATGATCCAAGAGGACACAAAGATCTTTGTATTCACAGCTGGATTGAATCTCAACCACTCCAGTGTATATCTGCTTTGCTCCAAAGGCGGACAGCCTGATGGGGCTCCCCTCTGCACAGGACCAGCATGCTAAGGGTTAACATTTGCTTGTACTTGAAACCCCTAAATCACCCCTTCATTAAATAATACACATAGAAGTAGTTGGAAGAAACAGGTCGCAGATTTATTTTACATATATACAAAATATAACCAAAACTAGGGTAACCTGCTAAATTGCTCTGTAACGAATCCATAATCCTGAGGGATACCCCCCGCATTGTACCTCGATTTGCCAATAGCCACCCAAGCCACTTGGTCCAAACCAACACCACCACTGGAAGGTCACTGCCATACTGGGTGCCAAGCCAAGTATGACCCCGCCTCCCCCCAAACGACTACTGGAGGTACCTTAGACCTTCCAAAGCTACTCCCATTAACCATATATATATATATCCCTCCTTGCCCAGCTCTAAAAGAGTTTACATTGAGTTGGATATAGCACATGGTGCTGGGTCAGTGCAGGCTGGGGGTGGATATGGAGATAGAGTAATAATGGGTGCCAGAAACGTTTATAGTACAAACAAGAGCTTTATTCACAGCCGTTCATAATGCTCGCCATATAACAAACTGACTTCACTTCAGACATTACCTGGTGTCAAACAATAGGGTTACCATGTGCTTCTTCCCCTGGTAGCTATCACGCTTATGCTGGGGAAGTACTTCTGCTTGCATAGCTTAAGTTAAGCTCAGGAGGAACTCAACTCAATGGTTCGAAATCTGAGCTTGGCAAAGGCACTGGGCTTGGACGTGTCAGCCAGTCTCAAGGGTTCCTACCATGCTTATTGTGCCAATTTCGTGGAATGAAGGGGTGCCATTGGCTGGTTTTGGCAGGTGGTGATTGCTTGGGAGCAACAGTATCCGTGGGCTCGGGTTCAGTTCAGGCTAGCCTGGCAAACCGGCTATGCTTACTACAATCTAGGTTCCTACGACTTGGTGCCCCAGTCATTGCCAAACCAATTGCGCCCATAGTAAACTCTATCCTGTCTGCAGGCCATATCCCTAAGACCTGGAAAACTGCAAGAGTTGTCCCAATCTTCAAACGTGGGGACAAAAACACTGTCTCAAACTACAGGCCAATCTCACTTCTCCCAATTCTATCCAAAGTCATGGAAAAAGGTGTCCAATCCCAATTAAGCGATTTCTATACCAAGACAAATTTCCCTAGCCAATTCAAATCTGGGTTTCGTCCCAAACACTCCACCGTAACTACCCTGCTAAAAGTTTGCAATGAAATCCAGTGTGGAATGGAACGGGGACAACTCACTGGTGCAGTATTCCTAGATTTTGCAAAGGCTTTTGACACGGTTGATCATGCTATCCTGCTTAACAAACTCCAGAGCTCTGGAATAGGGAAGCATGCTTTCAACTGGTTTCAGTCCTACCTATCAGTAAGATGCCAACATGTGTCCATCTCAGGCTCTAACTCCAACCCCCTGGATATCACCTGTGGTGTCCCGCAAAGCTCTGTTCTGGGGCCCCTACTCTTCTCAGTGTTCATTAATGATCTTCCCACAGCTTGTAAGGAAGCCTCAATACACATGTATGCAGATGACACAATCCTATATGCACACAGCCATAGCCTCTCTGACCTTCAACACATACTTTCAGTCTGACTTTTTGAGACCCGAAAACTGGATTTCCCAAAACAAACTGTTTTTAAACACTGACAAGACTGTAACAATGGTATTTGGGACCAAGACTAAATTTGTAAAGCTTCCAGTGATTGAACTCCTGATTAGAACCAATGCTAACACCACCCTAACACCTGTCACTAGTTTTAAATACCTGGGCTTATGGTTTGACTCCCACTTAACATTCGGGATGCACATTGATACCCTGACAACCAAGACCTATGCCAAACTAGGGGTACTTTACAGGAACAAATCCTCCCTAAGTCTCCTGGTCAGAAAGCGTATCGCGCAGCAGATGCTAATGCCAATGATTGACTATAGAGACATAATATATGGCTCGGCTCCTCAAACCCACCTTAGCAAACTTGACACCCTCTACAATTCAATTTGTCGTTTTGTTCTCCAATGCAACTACAACACACATCACTGCGAAATGCTCAAAGAACTAGATTGGTCATCACTAGAGTCTAGGCGCAAAGTTCACCTTTCCTGTCTTGCCTTTAAATTCTTCATGGGCAAGCTACCCAGCTATCTGAACAAGCTCCTCACCCCTACCACATGCAGCACCTATCACCTGAGATCAGACTCCAAAAGACTATTCATGGTCCCAAGGCTCAACAAAGTATCCGGACGTTCCTCTTTCTCCTTTCATGCACCCCAAAACTGGAACAACCTACCAGAGACTCTCACATCCACCACCAGTTTAAGTTCTTTAAAATCTAAGGCTGTCTCACACTTTAATGTGGTCTGTAACTGTTTCATACGCCCATAATATATATTATCTTTAACTGTGCACGCAATGTCTTGTATATAATGTATACCCTGCTCATTTATGTAACTGTATTTGTAACCATGTATTATTTGTTTTACTCTGTGCCCAGGACATACTTGAAAACGAGAGGTAACTCTCAATGTATTACTTCCTGGTAAAATATTTTATAAATAAAATAAATAAAATAAATAATAATAAATGTGTGTTATGGCTTAAAAGGCGGTTAATAAAAGCTGTGGCCTTTTCCTCCCCCGTTTCAGCTCTCATGTCGTCATCGGGGTTTGGGTCAAATGGTTCTGGTTAAGGGAGTGTCGTTAAGTTGTAGGGATGCCCCATAATAGGACCAAAGTCACATCACTGATACACACTGCACTGCTTTTGTAGGGAGAAAAATGTACAGCATCCCCAAGGCAAAAAAAAAAACATAATTCCCATCCAAACTACAACAAATAATTCCCTTATAAATAAAGAAATGTGGCACATGAAGCACGCATCTCATAATAACTCCATGGAGACTCTAGAAAAATGTCTCCTCCGTTCACCCCACACAATTTACTGATATATACACAGTTTGCACATACACAAAGATACACACATGCTTCTACGCTGTGAGATGCCGCTGACATTTCAAGCCTGTGTTTTTTTTTGGTGGGGGCCTGTACGTGTTTTCCTCTCGTGACTTATAGAGCCCGAGAAATAAGACGTGTTGCAGGAAACTCAGAGCTTCTGCAGAGATCTTGCTACCTCCAGACTCGTCTGCAAACATCAGCTTAGCAAGGAAACCGCAAGCTAAACCGCACAACCCAATTGTCTGCATGCACCTGTATTCCCCGACATTGCTGCATTTTCAACTTTTTTTCCAACGTGTACTTGTTACTGTCAAACCCACACCTAGTAAACTCGCCGGGCGCACCGGATTTTGCACTTAAATAAAAATTATTCAAGCCACCGAAATATACCTTGCGAAACAATATCTGGTCAGTTAACTTCTCTGGTCTATTTAAAGAACAGACCGTGGGAAACCGAGACGTGTAGCTTTTGTATCTGAACTAGTTCTGCATTTTGCTGTCGGCGGCTGAATCACAGTTGTCGCTGTCAATCAGAAAGTGAAGATATAACGATGCTATTTGCACCTCATCCGTGTCACGCTCCCAGAATGGTCGGTTTTTTTGCACTAAAACAAGACTAAACGTGTCCTTTGTGTGTCACTTAAGGTCACAGTGAAAATCATGCAGTAAATAGCAAAGTATTGAACGAAGATCATGGACTACGGCTGGAAGATTCGGGGTGCTGATGTTTCAAGGCCGTTTCAGCATAAGATCGATGCAAATAGTGTCATTTTCATCTCACAATTCGTAGCGCCAATGCATCAAAGAACCTGGCCCCCATTTTGCAGTTCTGGTGCGTCAGCTTGGGATTTGGGCAGTCAGTAAGGCCTCGGCCAGAGTGCTGCTGAGCGGGCGCGCGCACTCACGCTGGCCTGAGATAAAACACATTGATGCAATGTGTGTGGCCAGCGTGAGCGAGCGCCCGCGCATGCGCGGCGCTTACCTGCTTGGCGAGACAACCAAATTTGATTTGGCTGCTCGCTGATGCGTCACGTGAACGGCTCGCCCAATGAGGGCGAACCAGCTAGTGATGTAAAGGCCGCGCCCCTGACATGCCCCTACAAGCGCGCAACTGGCTGGCCATGAAACGCCCAGCACCTGATGTCACGGCGCCGGATCGCCAGCGAGCGCTATCCCACTCTGGTTGCAGCCTTAAGGCTGCGTCCATAGAGTGGTGAGCAGTTCGGAGCCGCGCTGACGCTGAGGCTCGCCTGCTGAATTCTGCGCGATTTCATGCCCATGCAGGCGAGCCAGCGGGCGCGATTGGGAGGCGGGGGGAGGCAAAGGGAGGCGGGGCAGTGACGTCGCTGGGCCAATTGCCCACGACGCACCGACATCAACATCACGGCACCGACATCACGGCGCCGTGACGTTGACGCTGGTTCGCGTTTTCAGCCGACAGCGCGCTGAAAAACAGTTTGGCTGTCGGCTGAAAAATCTAACTCCTCAGCACGCCTGCGGACGCTCGCGTGAGCCCCCTCTAAAGACATCCTCATTGAGGATGCAGGGGCTCAGCGCAGAGCGTCCGCACGGCTCAGCGCGGCTTGTCCTTCTATGGACTCGGCCTAAGAAGGGTTAGGGAGGAGTTACATGACGCACAGTTTACTGTATATTGCTATACTCGTTGCTGAGCAGGCACTGTTGGCAGGTTAAGTGATTGGTCGGGGGAGTGGCGTTGCATGGCTGGCCTACGTTTGGTGAGGATCTTTGAGTATTAATAGCAGGTGGGGAGGCAGAGGTAGTATTTTATTTACCTGTCAGGACAGGGCAGTTATGGATCCCTCAAACGGCCCTATTTTGGGGGACACTGCCCATGTTGTTTAATACGTATTATGGCATTGTGTTATCATAATATAAGAAAAATAGAAACAGGTTAAAAGCCTGTGGTTTTGTTGTCGCAGCACAGGGGAAGTATGGTTAATTTTATCAGGATGTCATGAAGTGGTTAACACAATTAGATTTGGTTTATTGGTGCTGTCAGGTTCTTGGCTGGCGGTGGGAGGAGGAGCGGTTTGTAATTTAAGTGTTGTGGATCTTTCTATTTTGGCTGGGAGGCGAGAGGTTATATTTTATTTATTGGGTGGTTTTGCCACCACTATATATATATACCAGTGTCTGGTGTGACTCTTTCTTACAGTTATATTTGTGGGTTTTCAAAGGGTTGTCCATCATATAGTTCCCATGTTGGGATTTGCCAGTGGAGACTGTGATGGCAGATACAGTAGATATATTTAAGAAGATGGTACATGTTTTTTAAGAAAGGAAAGGTAAACATCCATATGCCAAAGAAGTAAACCTAGAAAGAACTATAATCCAGGGAGAAATGTGATAGCCATTACTAGAATAAGTAAAGTTGTATTTTTCCCTTGTGAGACATCATTTGTAAATTTATCTCTTGTTTTTTAAAAAAAAAATATTTGCCTTCTTCTGGATCAAGACAATTTAACAAAGAATTAGCATTTAACAGAGGTTGAACTAAATGGACATGCATCTTTATATAACCTAATCTGGGGTTACCACGTGCGGTTGCCCAGGCTCACGATACTACACTATAATATTGCTCAATGTGGAATTATTACTTATAAATGATGTAAAGTCAGAGCAAATGTCACAAACACACACACACACACACACACACACACACACACACACACACACACACACACACTGCAGCTCTGGCATTGCTCTGGGAATACAGTACGCCTCTCAGGGTTTGGTTCGTATTTCGCTTGTATTTAAAAATGAGTTGCGAAGTTCGACTCGGACGCCCCAAGCGAACTTCGACATTCACGAAGTTTCCGAATGCACGAACCTGCCTGTCCTTAGAAAATACCATCATCAGCTCTGGGTTAATAACTACACAGACAATCAGTGTTACACCACAATTGCACGCATTGTAAACGGACACAGCAACTAAGCAGGTTTTCTGAAAGAGTGGCTTGTAACGTAGTGTTGGTATAGAGTTGAAGGGGGTTGGTATTCATTGTAACAGTAGGAATATCTACAATGCATCTGGGGACTTCCTTTTGGGGTATAATATGAAGACTCACCACAAGCCAACATGGAAAGACAATGTTAGGCAAATGCAGCTTAACATTACCACTTGTCAGGGCCGCAGATAGATTTCCCGGGGCCCAGGACTAGAGGTATGACTCACACCCCCTCCCCCCCCCTACTCACTGTGAGTGCTCATTTGCATGTCATTACCCATAATCCCTGGTTGCAGTGGAAGCATTGTATGCTAAGAGGTAATGGGGAAAGATAGGGCTGGAGACCTGACTAAGACCTGAATGTGCACACAAGGGGTATTTTAATTTGCTGTATACATAGCTATAATATACATTCATCTTTACAAGCAAGTGCAAGCCACCTCCGTTACAGTGAAAGATTATGTTCCACAAGAGAGAGCTTTTAACCTGGAATCCTTATTGTTTAGTGCTAAAATGTAGCAATAACCCATGAAGCCCAAACTCTTACTATATTATGCTTGTACTCAAGAAATCTTTCTTGTTTTATTCTATGCCGTAGCAATGAATACAAATGCTAATAGAGAAGGCCTCCCAGTCAGTGTGTGTGAACTCACTTTGAACATATTTACACGTAGTACACATGTAACAGTGTTTCCCCCACCCAATCGCAGTAAGGGGCAGTTACCCCTTGTTAGGGGTGTATGGTGCATATACCTGCTGGCAACAGGAGGGCTGAGTCATCCGCCGATGGTAGTGGGGACACAGGAACAGGCTTCTGGGGTTCATACCCCAAATATATCATTAGCAGTGAAGTGCCTCCATCTGCCGTAGGCTCCAGGAACTGAATGTGATCTCCCACGGTAGAACTTATTAGCTCTCCCTCCAGGTAAGGTCAAGCATCAGGCAGGAGGCATATTGCGAAAAGGAACGGGTTTATTACTATAATCTGCAGTAACAGGAACAAGGCAGGATCTGCCCAATTCAGTCTCTCAGGATTCACCGGATGATGGTCCCTGGACTGCCACTACAGGCTAAGGGCACCCGCAGCTATCCTAGCTCTTCCCCACCTCCGTAGCAGAGGCAGAGGTATGGTCCACACTCCCTGTCCCCCGGAGGGAAGAGCACATGGGAAGGCCTCAAACTCAGGCTCCCAGTTGTGTGACCTGCCTTCCTCAGAGGGAAGGAACACTCTAACTTTAGGGTGGTCCTGCCCTTAAGTACAGCCAGGAGGCGGGCACCCCACTGTCACAGCTTCAACAGGATGTACCACCCCCTGCTGTCACTCAAGTGCAGTACCAAAGGAAGGGGGGAAACCCTATGCAAACTACTGGCAACCTGATAGTACCATGGTTTACTGCCAGCCCTAGGTCAGAATAGTAGCCATACCCAGCCATGGCTACACACATATTATGCCCACAGTTAAAATAAACACCAGTCTTAGCCGGTAGCCATGTGTAGTTCCCAAAGGGAAAGGCGAAGCTGTGCTCCGGTTCGCCTTTCCCTCTGGGAACTACACATCTACAGATTCCAGGGGATGCACGCCCACAGAGGAACATCAGGTCACTGCGTGTGAGTTAAACCTAATGTTGGTTTATATTGGGATTTATACACATGGTACATGGTAGCGCTTGAGACGCAGTCCCAATCGGAAGTGATTTAGTGAAATTTCTTACACCTTCCATCTACAGCACCTACCAGGACCTTATACTGTACATGCTTCTCACAGCTGAGCGCTTACCTGTGTATACCAGGACCTTATACATGCTTCTCACAGCTGAGCGCTTACCTGTGTATACCAGGACCTTATACATGCTTCTCACAGCTGAGCGCTTACCTGTGTATACCAGGACCTTATACATGCTTCTCACAGCTGAGCGCTTACCTGTGTATACCAGGACCTTATACATGCTTCTCACAGCTGAGCGCTTACCTGTGTATACCAGGACCTTATACATGCTTCTCACAGCTTAGCGCTTACCTGTGTATACCAGGACCTTATACATGCTTCTCACAGCTGAGCGCTTACCTGTGTATACCAGGACTCACTTATATTGCAGATTCCTGTTTGAGGAAGTTCTTCCATCAAGATTATTGGAATTATCAATGTTATTAGTTACCTTACTCATTGCAGCACTATCCACTGGAACTGTGTTCTATTAGCCCGTAGCCAGGTTAATATAGATTCAGTAGATTATGGGGTTTTCCTTGGGGGCAGATAATAGTTCAGGATTCTGGCCTTTCTATAGCTCTTTAGTGTTTTCTGAGGCTCATATGGTGAGATTCCCGAGCTATGACACTGCCTTTCCCCGAGATCTCATCCTTACCCCATTCACTTCAATGGGGCTTCCGTGGCAGATCGCATGGAAATGCTGTCTCGGAGTTTAGAGCAGGGGTGCTCAACTCCAGCCCCCCACCCCCCAACAGGTCAGGTTTTCAGGATAACCCAGCTTCAGCACAGGTGGCTCAGTCCACGCTTCAGCACAAGTGGCTCAATCAGTCCCTGCTTCAGCACAGGTGGCTCAATCAGAGGCTCAATCAAAAACTGAACCTCTGATTGAGCCACCTTTGCTGAACCTGGGATATTCTGAAAACCTGACCTGTTGGGGGGTGGGGGGGCTTGAGGACTGCAGTTGAGCGCCCCCTGGCTTAGAGAATCTCGCCACTAGGCTGATCAAATGGGATCACATATAATGAAAGTGAAATAATGAATGTTACAATAGAAGAACTGGATTGATTTTGCGTGTTGCTGTCCATTAATGGGAATTACACATTGACCGACTGCTGTCAGGTTCCTATTTACCACTTAGACTGTAAGCTCTTCGGCGCAGGGAGTTCTTTTCCTAATGTTACTTTAATGATTGTAGCATTTATTCCCATTATGTCTCATTATTATGTCACGTGTATTACTGCTGTGAAGCGCTGTGTACATTGATGGCGCTATACACACAAAGACATACATACATACATCACATTTAAGAATTGTCCAGCAAAATCCTATTCATATCAGGAGCCACTCGACTGTATGTTGCAGCAAAAGAGACATTGCGCTGTCTGTTTTGTAAACTCTCCGTACTGTATCTCTCAGAGGAATCTGATTACTCTGTGTCATTGATTCTCTCTTTAGATGAGAACGCCTAACAAGAGAAGACTCAGTGAAATTCACACCCTGGCCCTTTTCATCACACTTTCTTCTGAGGTCTGTAGCCTGAGACAGAGAATAAGCATCAAGGGAGCAGTTCCTTGTAACCCATTGGAATTGGCCGTATGGAATAGCCTTCCCGGATGATGAATGCGAGGAGCTTCCAAGTACTTATGGCAATCTACCTGTTTATAGTGAGTATTTATAATGAGTCCTGGTCTGAATATTTCACATCTGCTGTAGATAAAGAAATAGATCGAGAAAATCATAGTTACATAGTAGATGAGGTTGAAAAAAGGCATATGTCCATTAAGTGTTAAACTTAGACAACAAATACAGTTTATTGATCCAGAGGAGAGTACCAGTTTTGCCCGAAATGTGGATCATTCTGCTGTAGATGTAGGGGGCAAAGGATCCTGGCTGCAAAACTGGGACAAAACCAGTGGGAGATTTGGCCATTACGGATCGTGTCGTGCGTGATACCTGCTGGTAACAGGAGGGCTGAGTCGTCCACTGGTGGTAGTGGGGACACAGGTCTAGGCTTCTGGGGTTCATACCCTACATATCTCTTTAGCAGTGCAGCGTCCCCATCTGCCGTAGGCTCCAGGGAACTGACGGTGATCTCCCCGGTAGAACTTATTACCTCTCCCCCCAGTAAGGTCACGCACCAGGCAGGAGTTATAACAACAGGAACAGTTTATTATCTCTTCTGTACAGCATAGTCACAAGCAGGGTTTCTGCCTGATGCAGTCTTAGAGCTATCACTGAAGGATGTCCCTGGACAACCACTACAGGTCAAGGGCCCACCCAGCTATCCTAGCTCTTCCCTGCCTCCCTAGCAGAGGCAGAGGTATGGTCCACACTCACTCTCCCCCAGAGGGAAGAGGAATAGAGAAGGCCCCAATCTCAGGCTCTCTAACGTGTGACCTGCCTTCCTCAAGTGGGGAAAGGCACTGCTAAATGTGGGCGGTATCTGCCCTTAAGTACAGCCAGGAAGAGGGCACTAGGTCTTACTCATGATTGGTCATGCCCAGACCTGATGTCACCGCCACTCGCTGTCACTCAAGTGCAGCTCCTCGGAGGGGGAAAACCCCATATAAACTACTGGCAACCTGATTGTACCAGGGTTACTGCCAGTCCAAGGGCAGAATAGTAGCCATCAGGTGACCTGGCTACATTTTCAAATATTTTCCTGTAATACAAGTTTTGACCCCAATTATTTTCCTAGCAAGAGGAGTTCAGCTGCACAGAAAAAGTTCCCAAGGGTGTAGTTTACAGTTTTTCAATGGATTTCCAATTTCTCTTACCATAACTACAGACAGTTGTGACAGCTGCCCAGATGTTTTAGGGAGTAATAAGGGGACTCTGTTCACAAGGCTGTGAAGATGAGAACTGCTCAATTACCCCATTCTCTTAAACTATAGTTGGCAGAGTTGTCATCCCTAGTGTGAACTGCCACGCTAAGAAGGAGACGGGATTCCCTTCTCCGAAGTCAAGCAGCAACCAGGAAATCATCAAAAAAGGACCAGTATATATTTTCATATACTCTTTTACACTTCGTACACAATCACATATCTATATTCCAATTTATTTGAATAGCTTAGGCGTTGCAGCACTTTCTCCGCCACAAATCCTAGGGAGCGCCCCAGTTCAAACAACCTCCAGAGTTGTCATCCCATCAGGATTGGGATCTGAAGTATTAGCAAGAGCCTTTATATTAGCTTTGGACACTGATCACGTTTTCTACTAACAGAATGAATATATTGCTGTGAATTTGGAGCATGGCATCCATCAAGTGATTCTTTCCTTCGGGTTCTATGTATGAACGTAGAGAAACGTGTGTTTAGATGCACTGTTCTGTGTTTTGGAGCAGAGTTGGTGTAACAGGGGAGTTATCCCTGTTCAGGAAATATGCCTCTAATCCAGCAGTGTGGTGGTTAACTGCTGGTAGTCAATTAACAAACACCACCTGCCTGATTAGGTTGCTTAGAAAAGCCTGCCCTTGAAACAGAAAGGGAGATTGTGCCTGAATCTCACAACTTGTGAGACTGACATGGGGACAGACATCTTGAGTCTACCAGAAGAGGCTGCTTGCAAGACACAGGGGAAACTTCTAAAACCTGAATGCTGACAAAACCTGATGAAAAGGTAGCAACCCAGGAACAGAGAAGATTTTCCCTCCAACCACAAGGAACAGATAAGACTTTCATTTATAAGACTTTTTATATCTGCTCATTTCTTGATATATGTTTGGGGGCTGGGAGACATGCTTATCTAAAGGGAGTTGTGGACTGCATAGTTTTCCCTAGAAATACTCCCAAGTGAATAGAAGCTTTGTTTACCCCTTTTTGAATGGTTTCCTGATGTTAAGGAAATAGGCGCAATAAAAGCCTTATTTAATTTCACCATAACAGTCTCCCTTGCAAACATCTGTGAGCGTCCGCCTACAGTTGGGTATATGTGAGAACCGTTTCTTACAACTGATGCAGAATGTTAGACTTACGTACCTGCTGCTTGAATACCACAATATAATTCATTTACTACACCATGAGATTTTTTTGCGCTGTTTTCTTCTTTTTTTCGCTATTAGTCCCTTAGGATGTTGAGCCATCCTAATTAAACTGCAGCAGAATCTCATTTGTCAACAACACAGGTTTTACACTATATACATAGCAATCATCAGGTTAAGTGGTAGACTATACAGTTGTGTGAAATAGAAAGTACACCCTCTTTGAATTCTATGGTTTTACATATCAGGACATAATAACAATCATCTGTTCCTTAGCAGGTCTAAAAATTAGGTACATACAATCTCAGATGAACAACAACACATGACATATTACACCGTGTCATGATTTATTTAACAAAAATAAAGCCAAAATGGAGAAGCCATGTGTGAAAAACTAAGTACACCCTTACTGCTTCCATAGGAATTAAGATGCTAAGTAGCAGACAGGTGCTGCTAATCAAATGCCCTTGATTAATTGATCATCAGCAAGTGTGACCACCTCTATAAAAGCCGAAGTTTTAGCAGTTTGCTGGTCTGGAGCATTCAGGTGTGTGTTAACACAATGCCAAGGAGGAAAGACATCAGCAATGATCTTAGAGAAGGAATCGTTGCTTTCCATCAATCTGGGAAGGGTTATAAGGCCATTTCCAAACAATTTAAAGTCCATCATTCTACAGTGAGAAAGATTATTCAAAAGTGGAAAACATTCAAGACAATTGCCAATCTTCCCAGGAGTGGACGTCCCAGCAAATTCACCCCAAGGTCACACTGTGCAATGCTCAGAGAAATTACAAAATATCCAAGAGTTACATCTCAGACTCTACAGGCCTCAGTTAGCATGTTAAATGTTAAAGTTCATGACAGTACAATTAGAAAAAGACTGAACAAGTATGGTTTGTTTGGAAGGGTTGCCAGGAGAAAGCCTCTTCTCTCTAAAAGGAACATGGCAGCACGGCTTAGGTTTGCAAAGTTACATCTGAACAAACCACAAGACTTCTGGAACAATGTCCTTTGGACAGAAGAGACCAAAGTGGAGATGTTTGGCCACAATGCACAGCGCCACGTTTGGCGAAATTCAAACACAGCATATCAGCACAAACACCTCATACCAACTGTCAAGCATAGTGGTGGAGGGGTGATGATTTGGGCTTGTTTTGCAGCCACAAGACCTGGGAACCTTGCAGTCATTGAGTCGACCATGAATTCATCTGCATACCAAAGAATTCTAGAGTCAAATGTGAGGCCATCTGTTCGACAGCTAAAGCTTGGTCAAAATTTGGTCATGCAACAGGACAATGATTCCAAGCACACCAGCAAATCTACAACAGAATGGCTGAAAAAGAAAAGTATCAAGGTGTTGCAATGGCCCAGTCAAAGTCCAGACCTCAACCCAATTGAAATGCTGTGGCTGGACCTTACGAGAGCTGTGCATAAACAAATGCCCGCAAACCTCAATGAACTGAAGCAAGTTTGTAAAGAAGAGTGGGCCAAAATTCCTCCACAACGATGTGAGAGACTGATAAAGTCATACAGAAAATGATTACTTCAAGTTATTGCTGCTAAAGGTGGTTCTACAAGTTATTGAATCATAAGGTGTACTTAGTTTTTAACACATGGCTTCCCCATTTTGGCTTTATGTTTGTTAAATAAATCATGACACGGTGTAATATGTCATGTATTGTTGTTCATCTGAGGTTGTATTTACCTCATTTTTAGACCTGCTAAGGAACAGATGATTGTTATTTTGTCCTGAAATGTAAAACCATAGAATTCAATGAGGGTGTACTTTCTTTTTCACACCACTGTATATATATACTGTATAGTGCAGAATAAATGAGTTCTTCAGTATTAGGTAATACCTTTTTTATTGGACTAACAATTTATGTCATAGGATAAGCTTTCGAGCGTTCTCCTCTCTTCTTCAGGTCAAGCAATACTGATATATGAAGAAGAGAGGAGAACTCTCGAAAGCTTGTCCTATGACATAAATTGTTAGTCCAATAAAAAAGGTATCACCTAATACTGAAGAACTCCTTTATTCTGCACTATTGCAACTGGACTAACACGGCTATTTTCTGCTTTATATATATATATATATATATATATATATATATATATATATATATATCGGACAAGTAGAATTATTTTAAAATCATTTTGGAAACGTTTAACAATTCCATGGTAAGCAAAAGCTTTGTACGATTTTTACGATCTGTATCTAATTTCTTCTGTCCACTCTTCAAAGTCCCTGGTCAATGGTTCTGTGTGCAAAGTAATTATGTAATCATCTTTAGTTAACCGATATGCTTGAATTCAGTGTCAAATACACACATATGAAATGTGGTGTTTTGTTTGTTTGGTTTGTTTCATTACATTTTTGATTTAGACAAAAGTTGTATGCGGTACAAAAAAGAAAAGGGTTCATAGGATCTGAGACATCACAGGATATAGAATACCAAATTGCAGGAGGGAAGGAGGGGTACGGTTACAGGAGAGGGGGGGGGGGTTATGCAGACTTAGATACATACAAATAAGTAACCAACAATTTGAACATATCTATGTGTAACGGGTTTCCCCCCCCCCCCCCCCCAATCTCACATTGGCCCGGGTACTCTAATAACCAACCCCCATTACGTGTTAGTGTTTGGTGGTGCACCTGTAGGCAACAGGACTCCTGAGTCTCCCGCTTGTTGTTATTAGGGGATTTCCAGCAGGACAGGTAGCTGAGGTAGTGGGTGCGAGTTCAACTTACATCATGTGCAGCGCCTCCACCTCATCAGGATCTGTGCTTCCGCAGGGAGATGGTCCTGGTGAGGAACTCCTTCTTGGTGGTGACTGCCACTGTTGAGTAATTTCACACTCACACAGTGGGGGTATCGTTAACAAGGCCATCTTTATTGTATACGGTGATGTAGCAGACTGCCCCATGCAGCTGCCGGCTCTAGCCGCACATCTCTCCGTGCTGTCCCTTTGCCAGGTACGCCCTCCCAAATTGAAGTGGGATTCCCTCTTCTCCTAGGGAGATCCTCTCTGTGCCAGGTCCCTGGACACAGAGTGGCTTAGACAGGCCGATTGGTCAACCTGAACCGCTAGTTACTGCACTATGGTCACAAAGTGTTCCTACCATCCCTTATGCAGGAAAATACAACTTCCCAACAACTTCCCACAGCTGCTGGAACACACTGTAACTAACTGTGTTGTGCCTTATATACTTCAGGAGGCAGGCGCATCCCTGATGTCACTATCCAGGGACTCAGAGCATACAGCCACTCCCCTCCATACATAGGGCACCTCACCATGGGGTGAGGGAAAACCTCCATAACTACTGCTGGCATACCTATACTTACCAGGACTTACTGCCAACAGAGAGGAAAGTAATATACCATTATTATGCATGGCTATATATGCATTGCACAGAGTGTATTTATACTGTAAACCTGCGATCATGATGAAATCGTTGTCTTTTACCTGCTACAGTGCGTTGATTACTTGTTTTTTTTTTTTTCCATGTACACTATTCTCAGCCAGTGGTTTTCAACCTGTGTTCGCCTAAATCTCAACAAAGGACACGCAGAATTGTCCTAGCTCAGGCCTCATTCTCTGTAATATAAACTTAGCATGGAAACAAAATACATGTATATTTATTAAGGTCACAGGGAACATGGCAGCACACAGAGGGAAAACATGAAGTTCGTCACTTGGGTGGACACTGCTACATTATGTTACTGACATTCAAACTTTTTTTAATATTATACATTTTAAAAAAAAGTGATTTCCTTGCATGAAAACATTTCATTTTTATTCATTTGGAGGTAGCTGCTTGTAAAGGACTACTCCCCCATTCCAAAAAAAAAAAGGCTAAAAAACATGCTTTAGACAACATAATTGTCCAACTTGATTTACTTGTTTCTTAACACTTGTACAACACAATGCATTATGGGCCAGAGTGACAGCGCTATGCACCTCCAGCATCCTTTCTCACGCATATTGGCCACGTTATGCTGTTGCTCAATGGTAAGTGACATGTTCTCAAAACCACACTGGTCATCAAAAGCCAATGAATTCCTCAGACGTGTGGGCCTGCCGGTGTACTTCTGCTTTCCAACGCACACATCAGACGGGGCGTCGTTTCAACAACTTTAGTTGTCTGACTGTCTAAAAGCTTGTTTTTTTTTTAATCCTTCACTACATTTGTGGGCTATTTTTCTCAACACTTCTCAGCATTGGTGGCTTTTTCTTAGTGGTTTTACTTACAGAAGGAGCGTCTTCCGAGACAGGAGGAATTAACTCGATGAGTTTTTGCAGCGTTGTTAATTGGATATTGCCGTAATACGCAGAATTTTGTGACGAGCTAAGAGTCAGGCGCTCATATTCAGTGCGCTGGGAGGTCACCAGACAAGATGTGTGTCCCATTCCATTGGGTGGAGCAGATCTCATCTCCAGCATTGGGAAGCGGGCCAAAGTCAGAGAACTCAGTCATGCAACGCCGTCTCCATTCTAGCCAACTAATGATCCAAGCTGGTTCTTCTTCAGGTCTAACTTGACAAGGCCAAGTTATGTCGAACATACCAGTAAATGGAAAATACAAAAAACAGGACTGGATCTTTTTCACACTGGTGACCTGGAGTCACTTGGCGAGTCAATAGGCTGTACGGTGTGTTCCGGTGCAGATAGGGGTCTTCCAGCAGAAGACAGCTTTTGGCTCTTTGTACGACTCCACTAAACAGATGGGCTTATGTGTATGTCACACAGACATGGGTTAGACCACCTAGTCTGCTTTTTCACACCCCCCACCACAGCTTGCAGCCTCCCACACTTCCTTCCTCTTGCATTCCGTTTACAAAGGTCATTTCATCTATTGTTGACAGTCCCTTTAATTTCCACTATCGCTTAGGCTGATGCCCCACTGCACCCGCCTTCACGCCCACCTTGCGACCTGGTGGCACGTGCAGAGCGCTATACCGTGGTCTGCAGGCGTCGTTCTGAGGTGCAGGGGGTGTGGCCAAAATAGGCTGTGTGGGCGTGGCCATGATGAGAAGGCGGGGCTACGACGCCGGCCAAACTAAAAAAAAAGCATGAGCCCCTGCCCCCCGCCCCCACACACAGACACAGCTCAGCAGACTTCTCCCCCCCCCTCACCCCCCCACCTCTCGCGCTCTACCCCGCCTCTCTGATTGGCTCCCTGCCACACCACATGACGCGTCGCCGCTCGGGATCACAAACTGGTTGTAGCCCCCTGCCGGCTGACACGTCGCAGTGCGCAGTGAGCCTGGGAGTGCGGAGGGACCGGGGACAGCCAGGGAGCAGGTAGAGGGCTGGTGAGAGGTGCGCGGCCCAGCGTGCCGCCGGCTGCACTGGGGACCTAGCCTTAGTAAGTATGAGGGATTTACGAACACGGGAGGCCGCTGCTAATAAATGATACAGTGAGATTATTCTACCAGTAGCATTGTTAATGGAGTGTAGGGGTTGCAGTAGTCAAGGCGGGAAAGGGTGACGGTAAACACAGAAGATTTGGCCGCACAAAAAGAGGAAAAGGACGTTTCTACCAATGTTAAGGTAGAAGAAGCTACAAGATTTAGCCGGTGTTTGATTTCGGCAGAAGTAGAGTGAAAAGGAATATTTTAAAAATTGCAGTGGCGGCTACATTTCAAGGTCCCTGCAGACATTTTTGGATATCAATATTGATACAAAAATAGTAAAGGACTAGATCATTTAACAATGAAGCTGAAAAGGTGCTGCCATTTCTAGCAAGTTTCTGAATCCGATAAATACAATATCAAATTCAGGGGGAAGAAATCTTGCTACATGCAACTTATAAGCGGTTAAAGAAACACAGCAAAACCTTAAAAGTATAGGGTAACCTACAAAAGCCTTCAAACCCCTTATCTGTGTTTTTCTTTCTACGAAACCTCGTATGGTTAAACTAAACCAATGCGCTCTTTTTAACTTTACCGATATGCATTCTTGTGTAACAGGCGTGCTCCCTAACTGCGCTGTTTTTTTGCAAAGGGTCCTGACCAGAAAAATGATATGATGGAAACGATGAAGAAAAATATATGAAATTAACCCTTTTGATGCACCTGGCACATCAGGGGCAATTGTTTTATATATACTGTATATATCTTTTATTTCATATAGCACATTTCTCCCAATGGGACTCAAAGCGCTTCACAATATAATGCGTGGTAAACAGCATTGTTTGCAGACACAGTCCCTGTCCAGATGAGTTTACACTCTGTTTTTGGTGCCTGAGGCACAGGGAGATAAAGTGACTCGCCCAAGGTCACAAGGAGCCGACACCGGGAATTGAACCAGGTTCCCCTGCTTCACACTCAGTGTCGTTGTTTGCAGAGTCTGTGTCTTTACTCGCTGAGCCTTCATCTCTCTTTGTACCAGATTAGCAGCCATCAGATTTAAAGAACTTTATAGTCTGAAGTTCTTTGCTCCAATCTTTGCTTCACGTGTACCAGCTGAACTGTCGAAGCTAGTGAATGTTTCTGGCTTATAACAATCTGCAAAATCACTGACATGTGACCTTCCTCAGGGGGTTGAGGAAGCTCACATATCTGAGTGAAACGCGTTGGGTGGGATTCCCTGCATGCTTACTGTCGCCCCACTATTCATACAAGTGAAAGCCGCAACCAGAGCCCTCCTGATCCTCCTCTCTGATGACGCCAGCTACCCGAAAACGTCGAATACGGATCAATTGGAAGTTCACAGTATACAAACGTCCTAAAAGAAAACACCAAGACGTGACACTATATTGAAAAGGCCTGTTTTTTTTCTGGCACCACGCGAGTGGGCAGTTTATATATTGTTTGAGCACAAACTATCACCGTTGGCACCTTTGCGCTATGTATATCTTTCTCCCTTTTTTATGGTCACGGAGAGGCTTGCCTTTAGAAGTTTTTGCTGTCTTGCCATATCAGATGTTTGGAAGCATCTTCCGAAAGATCCGCATTTCTCCTCCGGGGTGTCACTTTTTATTTTATTTTGTATCAATTCCCTATCCAAGACTTTATATTTACCAAAGTGCACTCTTTTTTTTTTTTTACTGACTGAATTTGTTACATGCACAGTTTTTTTTACTCACTATTATCGGTTCTGTTTGCGCTTGTTTCTTGTCCTATGTACCTTTAAACCATCTGCACCAGATACAGTTTCTTTGATACAACTGTGCCCTGAAAAATGGTGCAATGTGTTAAAGCTGCAGTCCAATCTGCGTTTTTTTAATAAAAAATTTTTTTGTCTGCTTTAATATGTAAACAAAGGGAGAAGGGTAGGGAGTGATCTATGAACCATACTAATTGTAATAATGAATAATAATTAAACAAATACAATCGATTATTGGGAAATGGGTGCGAACTGTGAACTGAAAAGTGAATCAGTGAAAATGAAGAGTGCAAAATGATTGCACCCCAAAGAAAATTCACTTAGATGAACCCCACTAATTTAAAAGTAACTTTTATTATTATTATATACTTAAAACATATATTACCGAAAGTGTGTGTAATAAAAATAAAAATGAATTAAATCAAATATCCCCTATGGGATATCCATATGTTTAGGGATAGTCCCATCCCAACTGCTAGTATAATTTACTTATCATTCGAGCTATTTACTGATTTGGTGGGCTTTTTTGGCTCACCCTGGCTGTTTGCACCATTAAACCTCTATCTCCCTATTTTCAATTGTATATAGGAGTGTTTATACATGTGAGGAGATCTTGGTGCATGTGTTATTTGATTTAAATCATTTTTATTTTTATTACACACACTTTCGGTAATATATGTTTAAGTATATAATAATAAAAGTTACTTTTAAATTAGTGGTGTGCATCTAAGTGAATTTTCTTTGGGGTGCAATCATTTTGCACTCTTCATTTTCACCGCTTTAATATGTACATCAATACAATCCACACAATGATCAGTAATTAGCTAATTTGCCGATTGACCCGTTCTCCTGTGATCGATCAGCAAAGATTCTGCTCAGGGGGTTCACTAAATGGCTGTCAGAGAACCAAAGATGCAAATTTCTGTGGGGAAGATCATGTGACCAGGCAGTCACACGATACAATTAGTGCACTGCTGGAGAGAGGACAGGGCTCAAAAAGGGACGTGCCAGAGCCTGTTTCAGAAGAGGAAGGGGATGTCACTTTGTGAATGGTTGCTATAGAAACAAAAAAGGCTTGTTATATTATAATACATTAAAAATGTCATTCAGGGTTTTCCCTTTTATTTTTTTAAATACTTCAAGTATTTTCTCATAGTACAGAAGTGATTTATTTAAAAAAAAACACACATGTAGGATATTGCTTGGTCTGCAGTTTTAAAGGAGCAATCCATCCTATTTTCATTATTTGGAAATGGTTATGAAGCACGTGGTCCCCGCAGCTGAACCACGTTAATGTCGGCTCCGCGGGTCCCCCTACTTCCCCAGATACTTCTCTCCGTAGCTGCTGCCGGTTACTTCCTGGTTCTTACATTTCCTGCAGCACGGGGGCCAACAGGAAGTCGCGACGGACGGCGGATGAATATTTAAAACTCCATTTTCTTTCCCCGGCAGGGGAATGGTACCTGGAGCAGCATCGCTGGAAGCAAAGGGTCCCTGGCGGGATGGGACCTTTCGGCACGGCCAGCTCACCACAGCTGATCAGTAGCGAGGGACAGCTAGCTGCCGGCTGTTTCACCGCCAAGGTAAGTGGTTTCAGGGATTAGTGTTAGTATTTGAAGTTAACTTTAAGGGTTTTAGGTTAGGGGTTTTAGGGTAAGGGGTCCAATTGGGGGTTACGGGGTTTTAGGGGTCTGCAAAGGACACGGGGTCATCCCTTAAGGTTGGAGGAAAAGGAGATTTCACCAGCAGCAAAGGAAAGGGTTCTTTACAGTAAGGGCAGTTAAAATGTGGCATTCATTACCCATGGAGACTGTGATGGCAGATACAATAGATTTGGTCAAAAAAAGGTTGGACATCTTTTTAGAAAGGAAAGGTATACAGGGATATACCAAATAAGTAAACACGGGAAGGATGTTGATCCAGGAAGTAATCCGATTGCCAATTCTTGGAGTCAAGAAGGAATTTATTTTCCCCTTTATGAGATATCATTGGATGATGTGTCACTGGAGTTTTTTGTTTGCCTTCCTCTGGATCAATAAGTAAGTATAGATACAGTATAGGATAAAGTATCTGTTATCTAAATTTAGCATAGGTTGAACGTGATGGACGCATGTCTTTTTTCAACCTCATCTACTATGTAACACGATCCGCCCCTCTATGGTGCCGGCCCAGTAGCTGCCTGCACGCGCATGTAGAGATCGCGATGCACGACCATATTTTGTAAAAGACAAGGATTTTGTGTAAGAGTAAAGTTTTAACGGGTTAGAGTAAATGTTTAACGGGTTAGGGTAAATGTTTAACGGGTTAGGGTAAATGTTTAACGGGTTAGGGTAAAGGTTTAACGGGTTAGGGTAAAGGTTTAACGGGTTAGGGTAAATGTTTAACGGGTTAGGGTAAAGGTTTAACGGGTTAGGGTAAGGGTTTAACGGGTTAGGGTAAATGTTTAACGGGTTAGGGTAAAGGTTTAACGGGTTAGGGTAAATGTTTAACGGGTTAGGGTAAAGGTTTAACGGGTTAGGGTAAAGGTTTAACGGGTTAGGGTAAAGGTTTAACGGGTTAGGGTAAAGGTTTAACGGGTTAGGGTAAATGTTTAACGGGTTAGGGTAAAGGTTTAACGGGTTAGGGTAAAGGTTTAACAGGTTAGGGTAAAGGTTTAACGGGTTAGGGTAAGGGTTTAACGGGTTAGGGTAAGGGTTTAACGGGTTAGGGTAAGGGTTTAACGGGTTAGGGTAAAGGTTTAACGGGTTAGGGCAAGGGTTTAACGGGTTAGGGTAAGGGTTTAACGGGTTAGGGTAAAGGTTTAACGGGTTAGGGTAAAGGTTTAATGGGTTAGGGTAAGGGTTTAACGGGTTAGGGTAAAGGTTTAACGGGTTAGGGTAAGGGTTTAACGGGTTAGGGTAAGGGTTTAACGGGTTAGGGTAAAGGTTTAACGGGTTAGGGTAAAGGTTTAACGGGTTAGGGTAAGGGTTTAACGGGTTAGGGTAAAGGTTTAACGGGTTAGGGTAAAGGTTTAATGGGTTAGGGTAAGGGTTTAACGGGTTAGGGTAAAGTTTTAACGGGTTAGGGTAAGGGTTTAACGGGTTAGGGTAAGGGTTTAACGGGTTAGGGAAAGGGTTTAACGGGTAAGGGTTTAACATGTTAGGGTAAGGGGTTTTAGGGTAAGGTGTTGAGGATTTTTAGGGTAAGGGGGTTATGGTTAGGTACTTACCTTCACGGTGAAATGGCCAGTGGTTAGCTGCCCTCGCGGCTGATTGGCTGCGGCGAGATTTTAACACCGAAACTAATCCTAGACCTGTCCCTCGAGCAGAAATTAACGTGGGACAGCTCTGCAGTCTCTCCTGCCCACCCCCCGATCCCCCCCCCCCCCGCCCCCCCCCCCCCGCCCCCGTGCTTCCCACATATGTACAAAAATCAGGCAGAACCCCAGCTTTAATACACACGGTCTCTGTTTCGTGATTGCCTTAGTACATACCGGAGACCCCCTTGTAATGTGTTCACCGCTGCCAATGGCACAACCGAAGTCTGTTCTTAGGAGGGAAATTCTCAAGTCCTCAAGGACCACCAACAGGGCAGGATTTAAGGATATCCTCCCTGCTTCAGCACAGGTAGGGCATTCTTTAACTGAGCCACTGATTGAGCCATGTGCTGAAGCAGGGATATTCTTAAAACCTTGTTGGTGGCCCTCGAGGAGTGGAGTTGCCCCCCCCCCCTGCTGTAACTGCGACACTGAAAATGCTTTAAATATGTAAATGCTACATTGAAAGTGCTTCATACTACCATATTTATTTAACTACAATTGTCACTGCTGCATAAAGTAACAGCACCACCTGCTGCATACATAACATCACCCTAACAGTGCACTATTTCAGGTGCAATCCCTGGTAAAACCAAAAAAAGACAAGATAAACAGCGCACAACGCTCTTAGTGTGGTATTAATAATATATATTGTGTAAAAAAAAAAAGGGTAATAAGTTCTGCGTACATCAAAATAATTGGTAAAAGCATTTCATGTGACAAGACATGGATTACCGCACGGCGGGCACACGTGTAGATGGAGGCTTGGATGTCTCTATCACCTTTGGGGTACAACCGGGGAGATGTCATCCTCCTTCAGGTAAGTGGCCCCTGGTGTGATGTCACAGGAGTTCCTCCTTAAGGTTTGAGAGTCCCGTTTGCAGTGTCCTCAGTAGCGGAGCAGAACGTGCTGAACAAGTCACTCAGGGCAGTCCCGTGGTGTTACCAGATGGAACCTTTCCCTTCTGCTCTGGGCGGTCGGTCGTGGCTCTTGTATGTCAGAGCGTAGGGAGATACGGATGGAGCGGTATACACACAACAGCTCCGGAGCAGGAATCAGAAGACCATCTCTCCATCTCTGGTAGATTTCAAAAGATATTGGAAGCAACGTAACTCTGTCATTGTCCTCCTTAGACAAGTGTCATTGGACTTAACTCCAAAATGTGACTGTTTTGGTTTCAGCGGAAATTAAAAAGAATTTTCTTTTTATCGGGGTCTGAATGGGGTGGGGGCGCTTGTCAATCATGTTTACACAACCTCTAGCACACCCTGTACCTGTTTGAGGCTATAACAATAAGGAGGGAGGAGGGAGGGGGATTTGCCTGTGCAAACTCCTGTTAAGCACATAGTGATATCAGACAAAAGGGAAATCCAAAAATCCTGTGTCCCAAAAGGTGTCAATCACCCCGATTTCACTTCTTATTTAGGGAGTTACATCTTTACAAACATATTTAAGGGGTTGAATATTTACAGAAAAATGTAAGGGGTTATATATTTACAAACAAATTTAAGGGGTTATATATTTACAAACACATTTAAGGGGTTACATATTTACAAACATATTTAAGGGGTTACATATTTACAAACATATTTAAGGGGTTATATATTTACAAACATTTTTAAGGGGTTACATATTTACAAACATATTTAAGGGGTTACATCTTTACAAACATATTTAAGGGGTTACATCTTTACAAACATATTTAAGGGGTTACATCTTTACAAACATATTTAAGGGGTTACATATTTACAAACATATTTAAGGGGTTACATATTTACAA
Source organism: Ascaphus truei (assembly GCF_040206685.1). Lineage (NCBI taxonomy): Eukaryota > Metazoa > Chordata > Amphibia > Anura > Ascaphidae > Ascaphus > Ascaphus truei. The sequence goes on from NC_134488.1 coordinate 27,222,253, forward strand.
ACATATTTAAGGGGTTACATCTTTACAAACATATTTAAGGGGTTACATATTTACAAACATATTTAAGGGGTTACATATTTACAAACATATTTAAGGGGTTACATATTTACAAACATATTTAAGGGGTTACATATTTACAAACATATTTAAGGGGTTACATATTTACAAACATATTTAAGGGGTTACATATTTACAAACATATTTAAGGGGTTACATCTTTACAAACATATTTAAGGGGTTACATCTTTACAAACATATTTAAGGGGTTACATCTTTACAAACATATTTAAAGGGTTACATCTTTTCAAACATATTTAAGGGGTTACATCTTTACAAACATATTTAAGGGGTTACATCTTTACAAACATATTTAAGGGGTTACATATTTACAAACATATTTAAGGGGTTACATATTTACAAACATATTTAAGGGGTTACATATTTACAAACATATTTAAGGGGTTACATATTTACAAACATATTTAAGGGGTTACATATTTACAAACATATTTAAGGGGTTACATATTTACAAACATATTTAAGGGGTTACATATTTACAAACATATTTAAGGGGTTACATCTTTACAAACATATTTAAGGGGTTACATCTTTACAAACATATTTAAGGGGTTACATCTTTACAAACATATTTAAGGGGTTACATATTTACAAACATATTTAAGGGGTTACATCTTTACAAACATATTTAAGGGGTTACATATTTACAAACATATTTAAGGGGTTACATCTTTACAAACATATTTAAGGGGTTACATCTTTACAAACATATTTAAGGGGTTACATATTTACAAACATATTTAAGGGGTTACATATTTACAAACATATTTAAGGGGTTACATATTTACAAACATATTTAAGGGGTTACATATTTACAAACATATTTAAGGGGTTACATATTTACAAACATATTTAAGGGGTTACATATTTACAAACATATTTAAGGGGTTACATCTTTACAAACATATTTAAGGGGTTACATCTTTACAAACATATTTAAGGGGTTACATCTTTACAAACATATTTAAGGGGTTACATATTTACAAACATATTTAAGGGGTTACATATTTACAAACATATTTAAGGGGTTACATATTTACAAACATATTTAAGGGGTTGCATATTTACAAACATATTTAAGGGGTTACATATTTACAAACATATTTAAGGGGTTACATCTTTACAAACATATTTAAGGGGTTACATATTTACAAACATATTTAAGGGGTTACATCTTTACAAACATATTTAAGGGGTTACATATTTACAAACATATTTGGGGGTTACATATTTACAAACATATTTAAGGGGTTACATCTTTACAAACATATTTGGGGGTTACTGTGCAAGGTTGCGTCCCAGCCTTTATTTAAAGAAGCCGCAGCATCAGACCTTGAGAAGAATGGAAGAGGCTTTTGCTGTTCTCTGCACCTTCTTTTTATTAGGGATTTCACATTCAGGTGTACAACAACCAGTTCTCCCAGCGTGATGTCTCCAGCCACAGAATAGCCAGCAATATCTGTATTAGAAAGTTTGCATGTTTAAGGGGTTACATCTGGGTAACTGAGTTTTTTTTACAAAAGTAAAACAGTTAGTATTTTTAATAATTATTTTTAAGTTACTTTGCAAACACGGGGGTCGTGCCTGAGAAGTAAGTCTGGGCTGACACATTTACGTCTAAACAAAAATAGTATTTTCTTGGTGTAATAGGCACCACATATATTAAGATTATTTATATGGTTGTAGCATTTGGCAATATAATTGAGCAAGAAACTCTTCCTGCATCACATTTAAGATGACAGAGGAAAACAACGCAGAAAACCTAACACAAGTGGCACATTTCTTCATACATACAGTACATGTTCCATCCCTACGCCAACACGTGAACGCGCCTCCTCCTCAATCTCCTCCAGTTGCTCCATAAATCCCCAATATTGTTACCGACAAACGCAGACAAACAGAAAATGGTACACAGAAGAATTATACATGGGCACTGTCTGTCACAGGCATGTCGCTGCACCATTTGGAACAAAGTAAGCACGTACAGGAGTGATGATATTTAGGAAATTATACCGTGACCCTATTGTGAGCGGAGACTTGGGAGGGGTTTGTTTCTGCTGGCTGCTCCTTTTTGTGTGATATTACCCTGTTCAACAAGAGTTTGCACAGGCAGGTATTGTGGCAATGTAAATGGATTTTCATCAATTGCCCTATTCAATACGTGACAAACAGCTTAAAGCAGCAGTCCAAGCTGCCATATTTTTTGTTCCCCTTTAATATGTGAATCAATACAATCCACACAATGATAAGTAATTAGCTAAGTTGCAGATTGATCCGTTCTCCTGTGATCGATCGGCGAAGATTCGGCTCGGGGGTTCACTAAATGGCTTCCAGTGCAGCAGAAGAGGACCAAAGATGCAAAGTTCTGTGGGGAAGATCATGTGACCAGGCAGTCACTAGATACAATTGGTGCACTGCTAGAGAGAGGGCAGGACTCACAAAGGGGTGTGTCAAAGCCTGTTTCAGAAGAGGAAAGAGATGTGACTTTGTAAATGGTTGCTATAGAAACAAAAAAATGCATGTTACGTTATAATACATTAGAAATGTCATTCAGAATTGTTTTGTTTTTTTAAATGCTACAATTATTTTCTCATACAATAGTATAGAACTGATTTTTTTTTTTTTTTTTTTAAACACATATAGGATGTTGCTTGGTCTGCAGCTTTAACGCAAAGTTACCAATGCATTAACTTTCATTCTGGCGTGTGAAAATTAACCACAAGAAAAGAAATGCATCAAGTGAAAAAATAAATTATTTTTTACCCTTTTGCTAATAGATGAAAACAAGAAAGAAGTGTCATACAAATGCCTCCAGCAGAGATGGGGTTAAGAAAATGTGTCTTTTGTTTTATAGAGTAAAATAAAAAGATCACACTAAGGAATACCGTGTGGTTAGTGCAAATAGGTTTTACAGGAAATTCCCACTACTTCAGAGGTAATGTACATACTGTAACTGTTCCCAGAAAGTATTACATTTTTAAACCATTGTTTTAACAGTTTGAGTCGCAGAGACTTTAAATGTTTAAACTGTTTGCCTAATGTAGTGAGATTTGCCATTAACTGACAAATTGAACCCCAGCCCTCTCTAATAGTGCGTCTGAGATCAGATGCATTGTAAGGAACCCCAACCCTCTCTAATAGTGCGTCTGAGATCAGATGCATTGTAAGGAACCCCAACCCTCTCTAATAGTGCGTCTGAGATCAGATGCATTGTAAGGAACCCCAACCCTCTCTAATAGTGCGTCTGAGATCAGATGCATTGTAAGGAACCCCAACCCTCTCTAATAGCGCGTCTGAGATCAGATGCATTGTAAGGAACCCCAACCCTCTCTAATAGTGCGTCTGAGATCAGATGCATTGTAAGGAACCCCAACCCTCTCTAATAGTGCGTCTGAGATCAGATGCATTGTAAGGAACCCCAACCCTCTCTAATAGTGCGTCTGAGATCAGATGCATTGTAAGGAACCCCAACCCTCTCTAATAGTGCGTCTGAGATCAGATGCATTGTAAGGAACCCCAACCCTCTCTAATAGCGCGTCTGAGATCAGATGCATTGTAAGGAACCCCAACCCTCTCTAATAGTGTGTCTGAGATCAGATGCATTGTAAGGAACTCCAACCCTCTCTAATAGTGCGCTTGAGATCAGATGCATTGTAAGGAACTCCAACCCTCTCTAATAGCGTGTCTGAGATCAAATGCATTGTAAGGAACCCCAACCCTCTCTAATAGCGCGCCTGAGATCAGATGCATTGTAAGGAACTCCAACCCTCTCTAATAGCGCGTCCAAGATCAGATGCATTGTAAGGAACCCCAACCCTCTCTAATAGCGTGTCCGAGATCAGATGCATTGTAAGGAACCCCAACCCTCTCTAATAGCGCATCAGAGATCAGATGCATTGTAAGGAACCCCAACCCTCTCTAGTAGCGGGTCTGAGATCAGGTGCATTGTAAGGAACCCCAACACTCTCTAATAGCGCGTCCGAGATCAGATGCAGTGTAAGGAACCCCAACCCTCTCTAATAGCACATCTGAGATCAGATGCATTGTAAGGAGCCCCAACCCTCTCTAATAGTGTGTCTGTGATTAGATAACAGATGCCTTGTAATTTTCCAATTACCAGAGAATTGCAGGTAACCCTTTGGGGAGGCCCAGGCAACCCAAGGGATTCTAGGAACCAAGTTGAAAAACACTGCTTTACCCTGAACGGTCACAAAATTAGTACAAAAACGTCTCCATATTTATGAAAGAAAAAGAATCCTATTGAAAGCTATTTGGGGGATAATGTATCAAGGCAAATTTTAAGCAAAGTTGCATATTTTCATCTTGCGTCTCTCAGCGCCAGTGGGAGGATTCACTAAGAACCGATAAGAGATATTGGAGCTTGATTGGCGTAAACTGACACTGACGCAGATCCCTTATCATTGTTTCGGGAATCCCCTTCAATGGGGAATATTCTGTAAGCTCCGATCCGCGCGGTCTGCACTCCATTGTAGTGAACGGGGCTTTCCGTGCAGACCGAACGAATCGGCATTTTCGAGACTTATAGAATATGCCCCAACGGATCAGGAGTTTTGCTCCACATGTGCGTCGGCTGGTGGTTTGGGGAGGGTCAGTAATAGAAGTTAGGAAAAGTTACACAACGCACAGATTATAATGAGCCGAGCAAATTCCTTTAAGTCAATACATTACCCCCTCGAGGTTTCTCCTTTGATAAACGAGGTGCTATTCTGGCATTTCCTCAGTTATGCAGCCAAAAGACTTAAATAAATAATCCCTACTCCATAATTGCACCAGTTTTGTTGTCGGGGGACGTCATTAAGCCAGGGGTGCGCCACTCCAGTCCTCCTGACCCCCCTGTCATGGAAGACCAGGACTCTTTCATGGGATCAAGCACCAGACAGGACACCGAAGTCAAATAAAGGTGTATTTATTCTGGCGAGAGCCAGCGGGCCCAACACCAGATCACAACAGAGCTACAGTATACTCACGGTCCCTGGCCCATACAAGGGGAATCCTAGACCATCTAGGTGCCGGCGCCACCGAAATGACTTTCCCGGTGCAGCTTCCACTCCGGTGAGGGCTCGCATCCTGTAGGTAGCGCTGGATGCAATTTGCCAAGCAGCACTTTTGAATATCCCGCGGTAGAGGAGCGCACAGCCTCGTTTTCAGGTCGCTCCGGCGCAACCTCGGAGAGCCCCGCTTAGTTAGTCCATACAACGGAGTCGGCAACCACCCCGCTGCTGAAATCGTCTGTCTCTCTTAGGCTGAGTCCCCGGGGCCTGCTGCTGTGATGGCGTGCGCGGAGCACAGAAAGTAGAGGTCCTGGCTCCATAGACAAACATGGAGAACGGGCCTGTGACCAATCACCGCACGGATGCTGGGTGGTGGGCCAATCACAAGACAAGGGCTCATCTGTGTTGGCCAATCGGACCAGGGAGCGTGACAGAGAGGCTGCAGCAAAGAGGGCGGGAATTACAAATCAGCCAATAGGAGCAGCGCTTACCTCCTGCTGTCCTCAGTGCCAACTCGCTATCTCTTGAGGAGATAGGCACCTCTCTGTCTGGGCAGACAATGGTCCTGCTTATCAAACCAACGGCTCTCAGACAGGAGTACTGCCCATCCCCACTATCCATTGTCCACAACCTCCTTGTGTTACCCTCTGCACCCGGGTCCCTGGGCATGCAGGCTGAATAAATGTGTTACCAGTCTAGCATATCCAGGGCATCCAGAACACAAACTTATACAGCAACACCAATATGTTCAACAATAATAAAGGTTACAGTCAGGGCTGACCTGTACATTCACCCAGACGATGCGGCAATGGCTGGGGTTTTCCTTTATTAGCCGAGCCACATTGCTCTTATCATCACACACCCCCAAGAGGTCAGCTTTTAATGATACCGCTGATTCAGCACAGGTGTCTCAATCAGTAGCGCAGTCAAAGACTGAGCTACTGATTGAACCACCAGTGCTGAAGAAGAGATATCTTGAAAACCTGTCCTGTTGGGAGATCTTGAGGAGTGGAGTTGAGTACCCCTGCATTAAGCAACCACAAACGTTCCTCAGTTTTGCATGCAACAGAAACATAGAAACATTGGCCCTTATTCTTATTATTTGAAGTGAATTGGACTTTCTATGCGATCCCACCGGATCGGCAGTCTCTGAGCTTACAGAATGGGGACCGTAGAATTTATTGGCAGGTCAGAACCAAATTGCCCAAATTGTCTGTCCATTACCCAGCCTGTTGTAAAACCTTACACCTTATTAGATCCTTAATGATCATTTTAAGAAAAAAAAAACCTGAAATGAATAACAATAAATCCTAAAAATAATGTAAAAATAATACCCACTGAATAATAATACAAACGCCGTGCAAATCAATCAATAAGTAATGGAAAAGTCAAATGCCTATGTGTTCACTGGGCCTTTCTAGCAGCGAAGGGGTTAAATCAGGGGTGGTGAACTCCAGTCCTCAAGGGGCCACCAACGTGTCAAGGTTTTCAGGGTATCCCTGCTTCAGCACAGGTGCCTCAATCAGTGCCTCAGACTGAGCCACTGATTGAGCCACCTGTGCTGAAGCAGGGGATAGCCTGAAAACCTGACCTGTTGGGGGCCCCCTTGAGGACAGGAAGTTTCCCACCCCTGGGTTAAATGATGTGGCTCCACCCGCAGCATTAAGTCAAAGCAATAATGGCCCGCAGAACAAATAATTAACGGGCCATCGCTGCTTATCCTTCACGAGCAATGAAAAAACCACACTTCCATTATTCCAGCCTGACAACGGGGGTTTTTTTTTTGTTGTTGGTTTCTCATTAACCCGCTAACTTGCAATAAGTAATTTCCCTTAATGCTTCGAATCCTTCTTGGTATCACTGTGGTGTGTGTGGCTGATATGAAGGAGTAGGAGGTCACTGCTGATGGTACCTTGTGCCTGTATGAAGTTTCATTAGACGTGGGAGACCACAATATTTAATGCTGGAGAGTAGCAGCGCTGGCCGCTAATTGTTTCAGTCTGTTTGTAAGATCGCCACAATTTCCCCCCAGTTGCCTCTGGGTTTTCTTCTATTTAATTTCCGAGTCCTTCATCAGGATGATCTAAAAACGTTCAAGTAGCAAAACGCCGGCTCCACGGTTAACCCCATCAACGTTAATGGGACTTGCAGTGCAAGGGGAAATGAGAGGGTTAATACAGGCTGGCTGACGCCCAAGAAGCACTGCGTGTGTCTAATATATCAAGAAAGGGCTGAATATTAATAAAATAATCAAGTTAAATCATCATCAAGTGATGGAGATCACGGTTCCCCTCTGTGTGCCGCCATGTTCAGCGTTCTGCGTCTTTCTGCTGTCCGAGTGTCACCTCCTGTGATGTCATTTATGGCTCTGCGGTGACAGGGACCGTTTGGAGACAGCAGGAGGGGGTAGTTAGAGTGTGATTGTAATATAAAGTTTTCATTTCACACTGAGTTTCTGTTATTTTGATTTATCCTCAGTGTTAGAGGTACAGTAACCGCGCTTTTAGATCGTGTGTGTGTGTGTGTGTGTGTGTGTGTGTGTGTGTGTGTGTGTGTGTATTTGTCTAAGACATGTGAATGTGATCACAAGTGATATTCTTTATTGGCTATATGCTAACGGTGGAGGTTTTTTGTTGCCTTTTTCACCCACCATAACTTAAAATGTATATGGTATAACACACACACACACACACACACACACACACACACACACACACACACACGTCAATGTTCTCATGTGCATGTCATTACCCAGAATCCCTTGCTGCAGTGGAAGCACTGCACGCTGGGAGATAATGGGGGGAAAGCAGGGTTGCAGACCTGTCTGAGACACGAATAAGCCCACAAGTGATATTTTTATTTGCTGCGAACAAATAATATAATCATTTTTATATTATCCCTGTATGTAATATTTTTATTTTTTTTACAAAACAGTAACAATAGATCATTAAAATAAGAGATGGGAGAAAGGATTGGAACAGTGGTAATGCCAATTGATGGCCTAAGTGGGTGAAGTTAGTTCAATTCCAAATATCAACTACTTGTGACCTTGAACAAGTCCTGTTACCTCCCTGTGCCACGGGCATCGGAAACCAGAAAGTAAGCTCGCCCGGGCAGGGAGAGCCGCCTGAAAAAAATATCTTACAGCACCAAACCCTGCTTATTTTCTGTAGGAAATGGTATCCCTAAAATAACAGTCAGGACACCGGGCTGGTGCAGCTCTGTAAATACATTTCTTGTTAATGAGCTTGCTGTGTGTAGTGCTATTTGTGTAAGGATCTCTCTGTACAGAGGAAGACGTTTACATTGTCTGCACAAGAGAAGCCATGCGGTTTAGAGGGCATTTTCTGTTTAACTAGCACTAAAGTGTTTCAAGGAGTTACAAGTGCATTAGTGGTCTGGGTCACAATTTGCTTTGGTAACCTTTGACTTTAGCCAATCAATCTTCCTGACACCCATTAAAATGAGCTCACTGTGCCGCTTTTACAGCCGGATCAAGTGGTGATTCTGCAGCTTAGGCTGCTCAGCGAGGGCGTCACTCTGCTAATGATCCCTTTATTGATCTTTAATGATTTCCTACATTAGGACAGGCAGCATTAGCCCAAACATCGCATACAGGGAGAGGCTGCCTAAATAATTCACAGCTCAACTGCGATCAGATACACTTTGCTGCTGCACTGAATTCCCCGTCACACATTGCCAGCCCTCTGTAGGGTTAGTATTTATTTGACTGTGTTTCTTTATTGCTATCTCGTTGACGGTTTAGTTGGTTTAGTTGGTTTAGCGACTCAATTTTTATGAGGTTGTGTTTGTATGTATTTCTTGTACACACTTGCAAATACTGTATATATGTAACCATCCTTGCCCGGCTCTGAAGGAGTTGAATAGACTATATACAGTACACGGCAGTGCTCAGTCTCTCATACCTGTGCCGGGTCGGTGCAGGCCGGGCTCAGTCTCTCATACCTGTGCCGGGTCGGTGCAGGCTGGGCTCAGTCTCTCATACCTGTGCCAGGTCGGTGCAGGCTGGGCTCAGTCTCTCATACCTGTGCCGGGTCGGTGCAGGCTGGGCTCAGTCTCTCATACCTGTGCCGGGTCGGTGCAGGCTGGGCTCAGTCTCTCATACCTGTGCCGGGTCGGTGCAGGCTGGGCTCAGTCTCTCATACCTGTGCCGGGTCGGTGCAGGCTGGGCTCAGTCTCTCATACCTGTGCCGGGTCGGTGCAGGCTGGGCTCAGTCTCTCATACCTGTGCCGGGTCGGTGCAGGCCCGGCGCGGATATGCAGAGAGAATAAGGAGGGGCGCCAGGAACTTTTATAGTAGAAAAAGGAGCTTTATTCACATCTGTTTATGAGGCTCGCCATACAGGAACAGACTTCACGGTAGACACGTTAAGTGAGGCAAATCATAAAGTTACTCTGTGCCTCTTCCCCTGGCAGCTCCCTCTCCTACGCTGGGGAGGTACTTATGCTTGTTTCCCTTAGTATTGGTTAGATTGGTAATCTCATGGATAGTGTCAATAGTGCCCCATCTCTAGTGGGCCTCCTTGGGGAATACACTCTGTGCTCTGGGATTAGTATCCCATTACTGTGTATTGCATACCTCGTCCATGCATATTGGATCAGGAGTTTACTAAGAACCTGGCAATGGGGACGATTCGATTATGCGCCAGAGTTATTACTCCTGCTAAGCAATACTCACTCCTCTTCTCGCATGAGAACAATCTTGGGCCATTACTATAGGCGCTAACTGTATAGGGCACATTCATTAACTGAAAACAATAAACAGGGACAGGACACTCTTAATATACAAATCTATACACGTAAACATATTTACAAGATTGACGGTGAGGCTCTCTGCCAGATCTCGGAGGAACCTGCTTCTAGAACATTGCATGGAGCTATAGATACACCCTTCTATCTCCCTATGGTGACATCACTGGTCACAAGACCTACTGTACAAGGGAGTGGCAATCCTTTCTGCCCAGTCATCCTACGTCACATGATAGGGAGGGGCAAAACCACAGTGATCCCGCCAGGTTAACCTCTTACATTACTTAGTAGTCCCCATTGGTGGGCTACATATGTATATATCTGTAAGAGAAAAAGGAGCCCATAAAAAGCACTCTGGTTTACCAAAATACAAAATTCAATTTATTAAGTGTCACAAAACAATAAAAACAGTGCAAGAAAATTAAAAACATGGCATGGACCCCTTGCACGGATTCTACAATGAACACTGAAGCTAGAAACCAGTTGAATCACTAAGAGACAACAAGTAACTGTAACCATGTGTGAGGAGTAGGGATCTAGTCTGCATAAAGTAAATAAAGTTGCCAACAGCTGATACAAATGTGGCAAAAGCTCACTCAATGAGTGGGATGCAATGAAGTGCTGTGTGTCTGAAACCACAGACTAATGTGTGAGCATAACACAAAGTAGCACTCTGTAGAGAAGTGTCCTGACCTAGCTAACATGCAAACATGTGCTAGAGGAGAGTGGCTTAGCAACAGAGCTATACTGTAAGTATAAGCACAGAGTAAGTATCCTCATGAGTAAATGCAGCAGCAAAAGACAATCATAAATTGTAACATAGTAACAATCAAAAGAACATGTGCTAGGACACAATCAGAGAGGAGTATGCGAAACTGGTAATCCCAAATGGATATATCTGTATAACGCTATTCATGTATATAGCGCTTCACAGCACTAATACACACAACGAGATCATATGAGACATAATGGGAATAAGATAATAATAATAATACATTAAATTAATGTAAGATTGAATATAAAGGAGGTCAGTATGGTCTGTAAAGGTGATTGAGTCTTTCTGCGCATGACAATAAGGCTGCGGTTCCAGTCACCGCCACAGCGCAAGGCTCGGCGTGCGCTGTGCTATCAAGCCCCGCCCCTCCAGTCCGGCTGGTCCCAGTCCCTACCTTGTCGCGCACCTTTCCCCAGCGGTGCGCGACAGGTTTTCAGGGAGACAGGGGAATTTGACCTCGACATCTGCGACTGGGGCGTGGCCACACCCACGCCGGCGGTTCAGCCAATAAAGGCGAACCAGCCGCGGGACGTTGTGGCCACCCCCCTCAAACCCACAGCCACGCTCCCTCCTGTCGTAAACCTTCCCTCTCCCCCCAGACCGCAGATCGCGGTGTAGCGCTGTGCACGCGTGCCCCCCCCCCCCCCCACCGGGCGCGCGTGTCACAGTAAAGACTGGGGACTCGACCTAACGTTGACAAGTTGTGCCAGCTACATGGGACTGCCCCGTTAAACATGCCACTGCTATTAGCTCACTTTGTACCATGCTGGACCGCCCCGTTAAAGGTTTAGTTCAACATAGTGGGTCAAATATTTTTTTCTTCCAGCGATTTACCAGCAGTGTAATTGGCGCCTTTGCAATATTCAATCCCCCTAAAGTAACGTTGCTTATTTGTAGCTTGTGAAACAATGAATGTATGTCGCTTTATATGTTGGGAACTCTGGCTTCTAACATATCAGCTACTTCTATTTGTCTGTCTGACTAATGGCGGCTTCGTGATTACTTTGCAAACAAACAAAAAAAGTACAAAGCTAACAATTTACCTGGCGCTCTGAGGACTGGCAAACAGTCTTATCACCAAAAGACACTAAATACATAAAGATCACAACACCCCTCCAATGAATGCTGCTTACTGTACCATGGAGATTTTAAAGAGTCGATCCAAGCAGTGATTTTTATTTTTTTAACATAAGCACGGGGTCTTTGGAGCTGAACCCCATGAATTTCCACTGGGGACACCCTGCTTCCGAAAATGCTTACCTCTGTAGTGGGTGCTGGTAGCCCCCCCAATCAGCTAGCAGGGATCATGTAATGGCCGCTTTTCAAAGCTCTCGCGCCCTGCGGGCCAATAGGAAGCCGCACCGGGTGATGTCACGGCTTCCTATTGGCCCACGTGACGCGGTAGCGTTAAAAGTGGAGAGATACCGGCACCCCCTTCGGAGGTATGCATCTCAGAAAGGAGGGGGTCACCGGAGCTCAAATTAATGGGGTTAAGCCCCAAAATCCCTATACTTAAATCCTATGCGATCCCACCGGATACTTAAGTCCTATGTTTAAAATATTAGCACAAAAAAATGCCTGTTTGGATTCCTCCTTTAAAGGTTTTAGAAATTACTTAGCAAATACAAATATCACTTGTGATCACATTCACACGTCTCAGACAGGTCTGCAACCCCTGCTTTCCCTCCATTATTTCCCAGCATGCAGTGCTTCCACTGCAGCCAGGGATTCTGGGTAATGACATGCCAATGAGCACTCATAGAAATTATTTTAAAATGCTTACACTTGTACAGATTTGTTTTCAAAGGTGTAAGAGAGGTCAATTTAAGCAATGCAACTTGCCCCTGCCTTCTCTTCACTTTCGTTCTAAGATGAACTGCATCTTTAAAAAAAAAAAAAAAAATCAGGCTTTTAAATATATATATATTTTTCTCTTTTATCTTTCCGTAAGTAATATTTTAGATTGTTTGTGTGTGTCAAATCTACAGGCAAATAGTTCTTTTTTTTTTTTTTTTTCTTCGTGCTTTGTAAAGTATTTATGATGCCGCAATACAGATACACATAAATATATCTATATATAGTCTATATATCTATATAGAAAAAGGGGAATGAACCCCACTGTGTCCGGTGCTCTCAAACGCAGTGTATGTGACTGTGTGTGGGTTAAATGCAACCTCAGATAAGTATGGGTAAACAGAAAATGGACGATCCTACTGCAGCTAATATGATAAGTAACAGTTCATATGATAAGGAAGGAACGGGGAGACAGACTAATAACCTGGGTGGGGGGCCAGTGTGCAGGGAATAGTATAGAGACAGGATAAGAAGCCGTGCAAGCCCCTCTCCTGTACTCACGGAACAACTAAAGCCTGCTACCCTTACCCGACCTGGTATCTTCACTGCTCCTTCATAGGCTTGCCGGTCCCAGCTAATAGTGAAAGGGGACTTGCCTACTTAAGATCCGTCTGTAGAGAGTTCATTCACTCTTTGATAAAGTCCCAGGACGGGACGAAACGCGTCAGAGGTCAGAAGTCTCTCTGTGATGTTCAGCATCCTTGTTTAATAAAGCTGATTTTAACCTTCTTTTTTGGCTGAGTTCCTATCCACGCAGTGACCGCCTACAATTCACCGATTTTTGCTATATATCTATATATGGTCACTTTTCATAGAATATAAGCCAAAGTGAAATTTCTACTTCAAAGATTATTCATTTTCTAAGGAAGGCAATTACCCTTAGTTTTTTTAACCCCCTGAAAAGGAACACGGAACTGTACATTTGTCGATTAAAAAGTAGTGGTACTGCCAGTTTGTACATGTAAATAAAATTGTAATATAACAAAAAAAACAAATAGAATCATCCAATATTTATTTATAAAGATGTTTTACCAGGGAGGAATACATTGAGAGTTACCTCTTGTTTTCCAGTATGTCCTGGGCACAGAGTTATAATAACAATACATGGTTACATTAAGTGAACAGAGGTTATACATTATATTTACATACATTTCATAGGCAGTTAGAGATATGATTATGGTCATATGTAACATTTACAGACAAGACTAAAGTTGTTTTAGGAGAGGTGTGACAAATTATAAAGTGAAATACTTGTCTGTTTTTCTTTTCATAAGTGAGGGACATTTAGTTAAATTCTTTGCCCAACGCATTTTAAGTTTGCAAGCCATGCCAAAGTACCCCCACTTTTGCAAGTCCTAACACGACTGACCCTTGCCAGAAATGAGGGCTTCGGCTGTTGATAGATGGTGGTATTAGCATGACTGGACAGCAGCCGTGACATATTATAATGTTCTAGAAGCAGGTTCCTCGGAGTTCTGGCAGAGAGCCTCACCGTCAATCCTGTAAATATGTTTACGTGTATAGATTTGTATATTAAGAGTGTCCTCTCCCTGTTTATTGTTTTCAGTTAATGAACGTGCCCCATACAGTTAGCGCCTGTAGTAATGGCCCAAGATTGTTCTCAGGGCTGGGTGTGTGCTACGCAGAACAGGGCTAGTCCCCTCCAAATGGTGCAGGGTCACATGGCCCGGAGGTGCAGGTCCCATTGGTCATGTGTCCTATATTAAAAAATAAACAACATTAACAAACAATGTGTCAAAAATGAACAGTTTGAGTGAGAAAAAGTTACATTTCACACCACTTTTTCTTTAAAAAATAATAATATTTGTGTTAACAGTCTCACATCAAGGGCAGGACATGTTAAGTATGAGATAAGGTATTTCAGCTTGAGATAATTCTATTACATTCACCAGAATACAGCAAATTCCAGCACTGAGTAAATGCTGCTCATTATAGAGGTGTATAATACTCTCCTTGTTAACAAAATGTTCTGACAGCACGGATATAGTGACTTATTATTATGACACTATATTATCTAATCTACTAATAGATGTATTATTCATTTATTCGCTGGGAATTAGAAAGCCATCACAGAGCACTCTTGAACATTTTGCCATAAAAGCACATTTGCTGCTTATCCATTGGCAAAGAAACGACTCTCACTTTAAAATACATTAATGACCTAATTATAGTGTTATGTTTGGATGGGGGTATGTATATATTCATCAGAGATTTTGAAACTGATATAAATACGTGTTTAATGTGCTCTTTGGAAGAAGGGATGCTGTAGAGACTGCACAAACTATTTCCACGGCCAACTCTCTTGAGGTTTCAGTGCAATAGATGTCATTTTCTTATAGCCATAAATAATTGTAACTTTCCTGTGATAGAACAGCGCAGAAGATATACAGCCCAAACCACAATATCGGCCCGTTAATGGAGCTCAGTTTGTTGCTGTACTGCGCTGTTTAAAAGTTTAGCTGCATTAATTGAACGAGTGTAATGTTCTGTAATATGTCCGCTTGCAGCGGATGCTGACATCGTGTCCGAGAAGTAAACGATGAGGTTTGTGTGTCCGTCTTCCAGCTGCAAACTGGAGCAGAAAACGAGCCCCAGGTTTATGGAAGAGCAAGATCCAACCGGGCTCAAAATCTGCGTTGTAATAAACAAAGAATATCCCTTTAAGTGGGTGCACGCCTTCAAATAATGATACACTTGGTAGCAGGACTGTATTTAGTTCTGACAGCCATTGATAATGGTAGACACATTGAAAGAGGTAAATAGTATAACATTTTAGGAAGTGATATATACGTGCATTGATAAATACTTGCTACTTCCTAAGTAGAGACTATACTGTATGAAAAAAAGACACTTTTGAAAAAAATACTGTCTTCCACGTACAGTGCTGCGTACGCTGTCAGCGCAATATAAGAACATGAAATATTCACATATTTCAGCAATTGAGATGTTTAATTGAAATAAAGTTTGATTTAGAAACATAGATTGGGATGGCAAATAAAAACCACTTGGCCCTCCCAGTCTGCACACTCTCCGACCAGTAGTAAAAACCTCAGACCGTGTTAGATCCTTTAGGTTCTCTTTATATTTAGTATCACCTTATGTCTATCCCAATCATTTTTAATTCCCGTACTGCAGGGGTGCTCAAATCCATCCTCAACCCCCCCCCCCCCACAACAGGTCAGGTTTTCAGGATATCCCTGCTTCAGCACAGATGGCTCAATCAGAGGCTCAGTCGAAGGCTGATTGAGCCACCTGTGCTGAAGCAGGGACAGATTGAGCCACCTGTGCTAAAGCTGGGATAACCTGGAAATCTGACCTGTTGGGATGGGGGGGGATTGAGGGCTGGAGTTGAGCAGGGGGCTATATTAAGCGTGTGTTCCCCCCAGGAGCGGAGGACACTGCACTGCCTGGGAATCGCTCACACAGTTTTGTTAGCGATAGTCTGATGAGTCGGCAATAAGATTCATTCATTAGGGGGTCGCTGAACAAATATTGTCTAGCACGCAAACCCCTGCATTTGAGCATCACGTTCAGGCTAAATAAAATAAATAAAAAAATAGTAAAGGATACCAACGTACAGAATTTGGGCTAGTAAAGGAAATTTACAAACCATTTTTTTTTTGCCATCAGTTTAGCGGGACTGCACCTTTAAACCGGGCATAAATGCAATTAAAAAATATATAAAACATTTACAACGGCAGCACTTATGATCAGATTTCGCTGTATAGTATTGAACAGCGTAAATGCAATAATGCCAAATAATTTTCCACTCTCAGAGCTCCTCCGGTGTGCAGCTCTCCCTCGCATGTACAGTACGATGACTTGCTATCAACATTTTCCATCCTGTTAAACAATCGACTACTTTCTCTTACGGATGCATTTAGCGTTGAAAGGCTCCAAATGTAATCACTGGTAATAACTGCGCTTTCATCTCCCAGAGTTCATTGTACTTGCTTACTGGTGTCACAAACTGCTGGTTAGAACAAGCCGTGAGAATTACTTTGCACATTAGGAGACAAATAAACCTGCAGATTGGATTAGCTGTTCTCTGCAGTGGAGGGCCGTGTTGGAAAAGGGTTATTGGAAATGGAATTTCGTTTTACCTGTTCTTCCTATAGACCAGGGGGGGACAACTCCAGTCCCCAAGGGCCACCAACAGGTCAGGTTTTCAGGATATTCCTGCTTCAGCAAAGGTGGCTCAATCAGGGGCTCAGACGAAGGCTGAGCCTCTGATTGAGCCACCTGTGCTGAAGCAGGGACTGATTGAGCCACCTGTGCTGAAGCAGTGACTGAGCCACCTGTGCTGAAGCAAGGATACCCTGACAACTTGTCCTGTTGGTGGCCCTTGAGGACTAGAGTTGACTAGAGGACCTCTCTATCTCTCATATACATATTTTAGGAATATATAGGTTTTTTGTTGCCTTTTTCACCCACCATAACTTAAAATGTAATGATATATATATACCATTACATTTTAAGTTATGGTGGGTGAAAAGGGCAACAAAAAACCTCCACCGTTAGCATGTAGCCATAACTTTAAATGTAAAGGTAAACCTACCCAGCCTAGAAATATTGCAAAGCAAGTATAAACCAACCTCACACTGATGATACCCATCAAGGTTGAAACATGTCTGTGAGTGGTCTGTATTTGCTTTGCTAGTCCCATGCTGTGCTTAAAAGCTGTGTGAAAGGCGATGCATTGGCTTAAATGGGCTCCATGTGTATGGATATTCCAGGCAAAAGGTGACACATTGTGTGCTCATTTTCATGTCATTTCCCAGAATCCCTTGCTGCAGTGGGAGCACTGTATGCTAGGTGATAATGGTTGAAAGGCAGGGGTGCAGACCTGTCTAAGGTTGCGTCCATGGTACCTCAGACCGCGCCTGCACACTGAGCGAACAGACTGCCTGCAGGCAGTGTTCGCGCACATGTGGCATGCGGGCGCGTGCGCGCGGAGGCAAGAGGGGACGCGTGATGCGCGAGAAATCAGTTAAAACTGATTTCTCGCGCGACAGGCCGGTCACGTGAGCGGTTCGCCCAATGAGGGAAAAACCAGTTCCGTGACATCACTAGGAACGCCCCCCAGGAACGCCCCCCGCGGCCTGAGTACTATAGCCAGGGAAAGCACCCGCTTTCCCTCAGCCTCCGCGCGTCTCCGCACGGGCTGCGGCACCGTGTCCGCAGCCTAAGACATGTGACTGAGCTCACAAGTGATGTTCTTTATTGGATGTATATATATGTATATATGTAAACGTCGCTTCTTTTCCTGCTGTTACCCCTGAGGCTTGTGTTTCTACATTAAATTGTTTTCGCATATGATTTGGTGAGTGCTGCGGATTTTGTACATCAGGATTTTGCCTATTTTTGCTGCTGGGTGGTGATCCTGGCTGCACTGCTTGCACCGCAACTGACCAGATAAGTTGCTTTCCTTATATTTTCAGCCAAACGAAGAAGCGGTGCACTGAGGTAAGTATGGAACCACACGCAGCTCTAACAAAAAAAGACTAATTTATTGATAAAAAAGGGAACAAACACCATGAAGGTTCCTAGCTCTAGAGGTTCCTAGCTCTAGAGGTTCCTAGCTCTAGAGGTTCCTAGCTCTAGAGGTTCCTAGCTTCATGATGTTTGTTCCCTTTTTTTCAACAAATTAGTCTTTTTTTGTTGGAGCTGCGTGTGGCTCTCTGCTTACCTCAGTGCACTGCTTCTTCGTTTGGCTGTTCCGGTACCTTTGCTGGTTGCACGTGGATTCCAGGACACACATCACTGCAGGCATTCACTCAACGGTGCTTCACCTTTATCTCTTTGGCTACACCGGATCAAGCAGCGTGACAGCAGGTATTATCATTGGCAGAGGGGACGGTGGGTGACTTAGCGTCAGCCTGGCTGTTCTCTGGATGGTCGGCGACTCTTAGCGTCACCTCACCTTACCCCTCCCCCAGTCTGCTCCTCTGGGTCCGCTTAATACGCTTGTTTAGAGTGATAGTTATATGCTGCAGACGTGTGCCATTATGTTCTAAGAATAAGACATTCTACGCTTTGGCCCTTGAGCACTGGCAGCAGAATTCTTCTGTGTTCCTTATATTTTCCCCTGTTGAGTGCCCATTCTTGTGTGTCTATATATATATATATATACACCATACACATTTTAAGTTATGGTGGGTGAAAAAGACGACAAGAAACCTCCACCATATAGCATATAAATATAAATAGTATATATATGTGTCACCCATGGTTCAGCTTCATGGGACATCCTGGTGCATGTAAAGTAAAAGTATACTTCATATTTGGGGGGATTGCAGCTTTAAGATAATGGCACCTAGACTACGGGCTGAAAGCTAAAACATAGGTTTGTTACCCAATGTGCGTCAACTTACACCAACAAAATCTGTGGCTTCTCCATACAGTACTGGCACTGTGTAACTAGTGTTAATTCTGTTCAACAATGGGACAAAACTATTTAGAGCTTATTTTACAAAGGTTTATATTAAATATATGCTTTAAAAAAAAAAGGTGACATTTCCCTTGCAAAGTAAATGAATGTGTGTGTTAAAAAGTGGTTCTGAATTTGTTACAAAAAAAAAATTGGAATATCATCAGCCCTAATAAAGTATACATTAAAATAGGCGTTAGATTTGTATTTTATGTCAATATTCCCATTGCTTCCTTCACGGCTTGTAAATAGTTTAATATTCCAGCTTTTGCCTTGTTAATACTCAGTGGGACATCATCATTATATGACATGTTTTCTAGACAGCCAGTCTCTCAGAAAGCCATTAGTCAAAGATAACATAACATTTAGTGCTCAGGGCTGAGATGCTATTGTACATGTAATGATTATTTAAACCAGCAGCTATAGACTGCACAGTGTATGCAAGTGATGTGGTTTCTATGCAGAAAGCAGCAGTACTGAATAAGAAATCGGTGAAGCCATTGATTTGGTACATGCAATACCTAGCATAGGATATGTTCTATTCTCTTATTGGAGACACAATTCAATACGAAGCTGGGGTTTATAAGTTATAATGGGATTCTCTGTAATAAATGATTATATTATTTTCTACAAGACTAAAATACTGAGTCACACACAGATCAGTGGGTTCCCAACCTTTATTACAAGGTGCTCCCCCTGCTGGAGAATATTTGTTCAGCGATCCCTTCATTAATAAATCTTTTTGCCTAATCATCAGACTATCGCTAACAAAACTGTGTGACCGATCCCAGGCAGTGTAGTGTCCTGAGCTTGTGGGGGGGAATACACGCTTAATAAGGTCACAAACTGCACCTCCGTGAGTGCAGGCAGCATGGGGGGTATAGCGTAAGCTTCCAAACACACGCCCCACAATGCCTTGCTGCTGTGGATGCAAAGCATTGTGGGGAGCGACTCTGGAAGCTCCTGCTGTAAGTGACAGCTATAACCCCCCACGTGCAGTTTGGGGCCTTACTAAGTGCGCAGTCCCCACAGACACACATACTGCCTGGGGGACACCAGTACAGATTTTTTGGGATGAACCCCTTGGCAACACCTCAGGTGCCCCTAGGCGGAAATCACTAACATAGAGTATCGTTAATTTGCAATCAAATGAAAGCGTTCTGTCATTTCACACTCTCTACATCACACAGTATATACAGACATGGTAACTCTCGCACATCGGAACGAACAGGTCACTGGTAATGTCTGGAAGTGGGTGTCCCAGGTTCAAATCCGAGCTGTTTTATCTCCCTGCACCTCAGGCACTAACATTAGATTGTAAGCTCTATGGGGCAGGAGTGCATCGTGCCTGCAAAGTTCTATGTACTGCACTGCGGACACTGTCAGTGCTATACAAGCAAAATATCTATTTGCTGTGAGTCTTCAATGGAGTCGCACTGATAAAGATGTCATTTCTCTGTACGCAACAACAATAACCCCAAATGCCCCTGATTGTGGTCCGGGGGAGGGGGGGGGGGCTGGGCATCGCTGTATGTAGGATTATATTTTTAATGGTTGCTTCATAAATTAAAAATGAAGCCTGACTCTAAAAAAAACAAAAATGGCCAAATGAATGGAAAATACATTACACAGTGCACTGTACATTACCTGTAACCTGCAAACGTTCCTATCCACTGTTTAAGTGGAACTGCTTCTGTAAAGTCATATTTTATTGATACGTACAATTGGGGGATCTGCTGCAGGTCACTGTCCCCTAACACCCTATGCTGCTCACTAACACGTCAGCAGCCAATAGAGTGCAGAGAAATACGTGATACATTGTAACTTGTTAACTGGACTTTCTAAATTAGGTTCTTTATCGTTTATACGAGGGGTGGGCAACGCCAGTCCTCAAGGGCCACCAACAGGTCAGGTTTTCAGGATATCCCTGCTTCAGCACAGGTGGCTCAGCCAGTCCCTGCTTCAGCACAGGTAGTTCAATCAGTGGCTCAGTCTTGAGCCACTGATTGAGCTACCTGTGCTGAAGCAGGGAGAATCCTGAAAAATCTGACCCGTTGGTAGAGTTGCCCATCTCTGGTTATATACTCTTACGGGGTAATTCCTATTAGAACCAAAGTATACTAATGCTAATGACACATTTAAGGGGTTATATCTGGGCGACAGGATGCCTTCTCTTGAACAAAATCTGCCAGGTAAAGTTTGGGATGGTGTACTGTATACATTGTGGGCTAAGACGTGTAAGGGGGTTGGTTACCTCATTCAGCTCCTTATTGTCTCATGTTAAAAAAAAGTCTGGGAATTGGGCAAAATGTGCCGTTTCCTATAGGGGGAAAAAATTGCAAAATTATGTAAATAAGTTTTTTTTGCAAACCGAAACCTGTATAGTGAAGAACAAGAGTTTGTACAGGCAAAGCCCTCCCCTTATCTTTGATACTGTTAGGGTGGGCTAAGGCTAGATAAAATATGTCATTGACAAACATTGAGAGGCCCCTAAAAATGCAATATGTAATTCATTCATTTCCCCCAAAATTCAAATAGCCAAATCTTTGCCATTAGCACAGTTACATTTGTTAAGGTAAGCCAATTAGACTGTTAAACGTTGTTTTCTGGCCAGCTACATGGGATTGCACCTTTTATCTAGGAGTTCATGTTGCACTCACATTGTTGTCAGCACGGGATCTCCCATAGCTGAACCTCACCTGTTTTACTAACGGGGACCCCCTGTCACTAAACAGGCTTAAAGCAACAAACCACTACATTGGAGCCAGGGCCGTCCTAACAGCATTATAGGCCCCCGGGCAAAGCAGTGCACTGGCCCCGCCAACTCTCCGCTACAAGTCGTAATGTTTCTCCTTCTACCGAGTTAGTGGGAGGTTTGTATGTTGAGGCGGGTGATCGGAAAATTAGTGTTAAATTCTGGTCTGTGCGTAGATTAGCATGGGGCCCCTATGCTCGTGGGGCCCCTATGCTCGTGGGGCCCCTATGCTCGTGGGGCCCCCAGGCAACTGCCCAGCGTGCCCATGCGTTAAGACGCCCCTGATTGAACCCCCTCTTTGTTGGAGTCACCGAACCGGAGGGTCTTCCAACGTAGTGACATGTCACTCATTCACCTTATGGTCCTAGAGGTATGTCATTAACTATAAGAACAAGCACTGCCCTTGAAGTGGGAGATCACGGTTGGGATCGCAGTGCCATCTCTCCTGTAACCCTGGGCAAGTCGCTTTATCTCCCTCTGCTTCAGGCCCCAACATTAGATAGTAAGCTCTGCGGGCCAGGAGCTTATTTGTTCCTGTAAAACTCCCTGTACAGCTCTACAAGCAACAAATGTGTGTCCTTCCGAAAACGTTCCTCCGCACAGCCTCCTGCGGGCCGCGACCCCGAAGGGGTTAACTTAACACGTGATGTCCAACACTGGTTGGGGACAGGTATAACTTAGTATGGGACGCACCGGCTTCCTGAAGCATAGATCCTTCCCATGTTCACGTGGTCACATAGCTTTGCATCCAGCAAGGAACTTCCATACCTCATTTCTGATTTAATTAACTCGTGTGGCATTCTGACCCAAGGTCACCGTTCCCTTTCAATGTTCCCCTTTGCATACTCCAGTTGGCTTAACCAGTAAATACAAACTCCATACATCATCCCCTTTTTCCAGGCCCGTGCTGCAGACGCAGGAAATTAAATTGTTCACTCGAGTAAAGATTTCGCGTCAATAGTTTCGTTGGGTTCTTCTTTTTAATGGAGTGCCTTTGGGAGACCCAATTTGAGAGCGTTTAACTGGGTCACCTGACTCTTTCCATTTTAGGTTACAAGAAGGTGAATAATTATATGATGTGCTTTGATGTTAGAGAGGCCGGTAAAATGTAACAGGATAATGAGTTGTGGGTCCCACATGTATCCAGCAGAAGACAATTGGGGTCTGATTGTCGGAGGCCAAAACGCTAGATGTCTGCGTGTCTTCCTCGTGCGCCCCCCTGTTGTCACAAAGCGATTACGCTGCAGACAAGCATTCTGGGTAATAACGTGCAAATGAGTAGCCAGTGATCTAACTCACACTGCGGTGATCTATTTCATGCTGTTAACGTCGCAATGTTATGTTGTCTTCATCTGTGTGAATGGTGGTGGCCATTTTATCCTCCCCGGGAGGCTGAATTTTAGCAACTGATACCTTTGAAAAGGGTGAGATTGCTAAAGACGGCATAAAAATGTACAGTACTTCACAATGGCAAAATAAATTAGACATGTATTATTTATTTCAAGTTCAAGCGGCAAACCATATGTTTTTTTTTTTTACCCAGGACTATTATTTATTTTATTTTATTTTATTTATAAAATATTTTACCAGGAAGTAATACATTGAGAGTTACCTCTCGTTTTCAAGTATGTCCTGGGCACAGAGTAAAACAAATAATACATGGTTACAAATACAGTTACATAAATGAACAAGGTATACATTTATATACAAGACATTGCATGCACAGTTAAAGAAAATATATATTATGAGCGTATGAAACAGTTACAGACCAGATTAAAGTGTGAGACAGCCTTAGATTTGAAAGAACTTAAGCTGGTGGTGGATATGACAGTCTCTGGTAGGTTGTTCCAGTTTTGGGGTGCACGGAAGGAGAAGGAGGAACGTCCGGATACTTTGTTGAGTCTTGGGACTAGCGCAGAGGGTCTCTGGAGTTGAACCCCGTTAATTTCAGCTCCGCGCACCCCCTGCTTTCGGAGATACTTACCTCCGTGTGGGGTGCCATCCTCCGCTCGGCTAGCAGGATTCATGTAATGGCGGAGTTTCAACGCTCCCGCGCCCTGCGGGCCAATAGCAAGCCGTGATGTCATCAGGTGCGGCTTCCTATTGGCCTGCGTGACGCGGGTGCTTTAAACCCCAGCTAGCTCAGCCGGAGCGGCTCCCGGCAGCCCCCCCTACGGAGGTATGTCCAGAAGCAGGAGCTCGAATGATTGGGGTTCAGCTCCTGAGACCCCGGCTTCAAACCTGTGTTAAAAAATGAAGAAGAAAAAATGTTAAAACTGCATGAATTCTCCTTTAAGTTCAGCAGATTATTGCTCTGCGCTAGAAAAAAACGGACAAGAAAAATAGGTGCTAATTATCCCAGTGCTAAAACTGACCAAATGATCATTTTAATAGAGGCCTCGTCACCTTTTATTTTCAATTGACATGCTGTACTGTAATTATGTTAGTTCTAAGCGAATTGTTCATTTAACTCTGTTTCAATATACTGTATACCAGTCACATTTTATGTTCTCCTGTCAGTTATTTTCAACTTCTCACGTATATCAAATAATGTCAATAATATTGCTTTTATTTTTATGGCTGTATCGCTCATACATATTCATTAGGCACTTCCAATGTTGTAAAACATCTGTGATCAACTTCAATAAAGAACGAGCTACAGTAGCTGAAGCAATACATCTTTCCTAAAAGCCCTTTGTAACCGTTCAAGTTTGATCAAGTCTACCTGTGAATATTAATGTATTGCCCCTGCACTGGTGGTGCTACCATTGTGGCCAAGGTTAATTAATACTAAGGCCGCGTCCATGTTTAGTGTTTGCGGGCGGAGGCGCGCTTCCGCTCGGCACTGAGTCCCTACAGCCGCAATGAGAGCGGCTTTAGTAGGGGCTCGCCCTACGCTTCCGCAAACGCGCGGAAGCGTAGGTGTTGGGGAAATTTTAAATCTTCGCGCTTGCCGGAGCGCAGGGCCGATCACGTGAGCGGTTCGCCCAATGAGGGCGAACCAGCTCCGTGACGTCACTGGCCCGCCCGCCGACACGCCCCCGGACGGCGCGCTGTCTAAGGCCAGGGAAAGCACCCGCTTTCCCTCAGCCTCAGTGCGCCTCCGGTAAGTAACCATGGCCGAGGCCTAACTTGTGCAGTATAGCTAGTGGTAAGCTAAGGCTGCGGCCATAGTGAGTGCGGCGGCGCATACAAAATACACTAGCTCTATCAGGCCGGCCATAGTGCACGCGACAGCTCCACTCTGCTATCAGGGATCACGTATTGGCCGCTTTTCAGGGCTCCCGCACCCTGCGGGCCAATAGGAAGCCGTGATGTCATCACGACAAATATCCTCGTTTCCAGATAAACCAAAATACCGCGACGTGGTGTTTTTTTTGTTCCCCCAAACACAAATACATCCGTTTGCCATTTACCATATTAATTTGTTTTACAAAAAAAAAAGGTAATAATTACAGAATATTATTTTCTGAGCTAAGTCAGTTTGCAACTTCACAAACAATCAACCCCCCCTCCCCCCCCCCCCCTATACATTCTATAATTACCTGGGGAGAAATAGAAAATAATGAATAATCATGGAATTTTTTTTTTTCCTGAGCTTAGTAGGATTGCTACTTTCAAACAAGGAGAAGGAGAAGGACAGCCCGACACATACACATCTGTAAGCCCCTTATAATGTATTTCAACAGCTCGTGTCCCCGCCTGGCTTAGTCTATCGGGTTTCCATAATATGCAGAGTATGTATCCCAGGGCATAAAGCTGATGAGGCATCTGTTCTTGTGTTTAGTAAAGTATCTTGGTAACCCACAATGTGCCCTTTATCCCACAACAAAATCAAGTCAAGGACCAATTAATATCCTCATACCTGCGGCCGGCTGAAGTGATAAACAGGCTGCTGATTCCTTTTTCCATTTTACTGCAACTGTGGGTTTTTTCTCTCCCAGCCCTCCACGAGTCAGTGGTTTGAGGGGCAGCGTGGTTCACGTTTGTGGGTAAACTTGCGCTATTAGCTGTTGAGCTAATTAACGTTTCTCATTTCTCCCCCCCCCCCCCCCTGTCTGTATCTGGATGACTGTCCGCGATTTTCCTCCGGCACGCAGAGGGGAATATTTAAAAGATGACCGTGAGGTTGCAGTTGAAAGCAACTCTGCAAACTTGGTGCGAATGTGCGGCAGAGGGGGGCGGCCAGCTCCAGTCGTCAAGGATTTCAGGATATCCCTGCTTCAGCACAGGTGGCTCAATCAGTGGCTCAGTCAAAAAGACTGAGCCACTGATTGAGCCATTTGTGCTGAGGCAGGAACTGATTGAGCCACCTGTGCTGAAGCAGGGATATCCTGAAAACCTGACCTGTTGGTAGCTCTTGACGACTGGAGTTGGCCAGAATGATCACGCCGCGTCTCTGCTCCTCTTCTCTGCAAATCCCTTTCCCACTGAAGACCTAATCCCCTACAAGATGTTACTCCTACCCTTTGAGACTCTTTCACTCCTCTGCGCTTCCTTCTGTCTCTGCCCTAACTCCTTGTATTTATCAAATGTTTTACCAGGAAAAAATACATTGGTAGTCACCTCTCGTGTTCAGGTGTCCTGGACACAGACTTACAGGCACGATACACCCATCTCTCTGCCCTAAGCCCTCACTATGTGCTGTACTTACAGTCAGGCCCGTCCCCAGGCGATAAGCCCTGGAGGGATCGCCATGGGGCGGCAGGTCTCAGGGGGCAGCAAGATATATATATTTTTTAATACATGTAAGTTAGACGCAGGGGGTCTCCAGAGCTGAACCCTGTTGATTTCAGCTCCGGGACCCCTTGCTTCCGGAGATACGTACTTAATTAGGGGGTGCGGGTATCTCAGGTTTAAAACCCTCAGTCACATGAGCTATTAAGCTGCATATGACATCATGGATTCCTATTGGCCCATGGTCTCCGGAGCTGAAATTAATGGGGTTCGGCCCCCGAGACCCCCTGCCTCCTACCTGGGGGGGGGGGGGGGAATGTTTGGGAAACTTTTTTTCTGGAAAAATATTTTGGGGGTGCAATTTTAATTAATTTTGTCTTGCGGGGGGGGGGGGGTGCACATCCTTAATAGTGCTTTCCAAGGGCAGCACATTCCCTAGGTACTGGCCTGTCTCATCTCACACTGTTTTCTCTCTGTCCGACGTGTCTCTACCGCTCTCTCCTGCCTGTATTCTCTCTCTCATACTCTCTCTACCTCAGGCTGTCTCTTCTCTTGGCTATACGTCAAGCTTCAACGTCAGGAAACGCCGCCTGGAAAATCAACTTGGCAAAGAAGCATTTCCATAGGGGCATAACATGGCTACGTGAGCCGCTTAATAACCTTGCCCTACAGAATTGTCTCTCTGTGTGTTCCTTCTGTATGTCTCCTAAAACGCCAGTTAGGATGTAAGCTGTTTGGGGAAGGGGATTCCTTCCCCTTAATGTTAGTTTTCCCCATCATTATATTAATCTTTCCTCTGTTATGTTTTGTATAGTATCTCTTGCAGCGTTGTATATGTGATTTGCCCTATAGAGATACAAATGCAATACAAAGCAAAGTCACTGTGAACGGGTTCAGGAGGCTGGGCAAAGGGAACCAATATTTTAGGCTAAGCGAGAGCAGGGCGGCTCAACTGCAGTCCTCAAGCCCCCCCCCCCCCCAACAGGTCAGGTTTTCAGGACAACCCAGCGTCAGCACAGGTGGCTCAATCAGTCCCTGCTTCAGCATAGGTGGCTCAATAAGTCCCTGCTTCAGCTCAGGTGGCTCAATCAGAGGCTCAGTCTTTGACCAAGCCTCAGATTGATCCACCTGTGCTGAAAACCTGACCCTGTTGGGGGTAGGAGGGGGGGGGGCTTGAGGACTGGCGTTGCCCACCCCTGAGCTAGAAGAGAACAGCTAGGAAATCCTCCACACCTGCTCACCTGCTCACCTGCGTGCTCTTGTCCCTGGGATGGACACATGTCACTGGGAATTGCTTGGCAGGTCATTCAGCGGCAGTGACCTTTGAGGTCAATGTTAGATATTGGCTAAGCTGGAGGGAGTTTATTGGTGTTTATTATGCAAAATACAATGCTTCTGTCAACAAGGGATTGCATGGTGTACAATCTCCCGTGTGCATCAGGGTGCCAGTGTGTAGATGTGTCAGGGTGCCAGTGTGTAGATGTGTCAGGGTGCCAGTGTGTAGATATGTCAGGGTGCCAGTGTGTAGATATGTCAGGGTGCCAGTGTGTAGATATGCCAGGGTGCCAGTGTATAGATGTGTCAGGGTGCCAGTGTATAGATATGTCAGGGTGCCAGTGTATAGATGTGTCAGGGTGCCAGTGTATAGATGTGTCAGGGTGCCAGTGTGTAGATATGTCAGGGTGCCAGTGTGTAGATATGTCAGGGTGCCAGTGTGTAGATATGTCAGGGTGCCAGTGTATAGATGTGTCAGGGTGCCAGTGTGTAGATATGCCAGGGTACCAGTGTATAGATATGTCAGGGTGCCAGTGTGTAGATATGCCAGGGTGCCAGTGTATAGATGTGTCAGGGTGCCAGTGTATAGATATGTCAGGGTGCCAGTGTGTAGATATGCCAGGGTGCCAGTGTATAGATATGTCAGGGTGCCAGTGTGTAGATATGCCAGGGTGCCAGTGTATAGATGTGTCAGGGTGCCAGTGTATAGATATGTCAGGGTGCCAGTGTATAGATTTGTCAGGGTGCCAGTGTATACACTGGCGACACACTTTATTCGAGCTCGGCTAGTCCCACGAATTCGGGTATACCCGGGTGTATTGAGGTTTGTGACTGTTTTCTGCCCGAGTGCATTGAGTTATTTTCCGGCAGGGATTGAAGCATTTTATTCCCGCTGGCTGCAATACTGCACAGTACATATATATATACTGCATTACAATTAATGAATTTATGCCATCTGGTAGACACGCGAAGCATTGCAGCCTATTAAATCCTAATCATTATCATTTAAC
Source organism: Ascaphus truei (assembly GCF_040206685.1). Lineage (NCBI taxonomy): Eukaryota > Metazoa > Chordata > Amphibia > Anura > Ascaphidae > Ascaphus > Ascaphus truei. The sequence continues at coordinate 27,250,910 of NC_134488.1, forward strand.
AGATCAGCTGCCCGTCAGCCAGGCATGAACCCAGGCTGGGAAGGCAAATGCAACGGGGCTTGTCAGAGGTGAGGAGCGGCGCATTCCAGGTATCTGCCAGGTACATACCGGGTATTTGCTCGAATAAAGTGTGTCGGTGCAGTAGATTTGTCAGGGTGCCAGTGTGTAGATATGCCAGGGTGCCAGTGTATAGATGTGTCAGGGTGCCAGTGTATAGATGTGTCAGGGTGCCAGTGTATAGATGTGTTAGTGTGCCAGTGTATAGATTTGTCAGGGTGCCAGTGTATAGATGTGTCAGGGTGCCAGTGTATAGATTTGTCAGGGTGCCAGTGTATAGATTTGTCAGGGTGCCAGTGTATAGATATGTCAGGGTGCCAGTGTGTAGATATGCCAGGGTGCCAGTGTATAGATGTGTCAGGGTGCCAGTGTATAGATATGTTAGTGTGCCAGTGTATAGATTTGTCAGGGTGCCAGTGTGTAGATATGTCAGGGTGCCAGTGTGTAGATATGTCAGGGTGCCAGTGTATAGATTTGTCAGGGTGCCAGTGTATAGATTTGTCAGGGTGCCAGTGTATAGATATGTCAGGGTGCCAGTGTATAGATGTGTCAGGGTGCCAGTGTGTAGATATGTCAGGGTGCCAGTGTGTAGATATGTCAGGGTGCCAGTGTGTAGATGTGTCAGGGTGCCAGTGTGTAGATGTGTCAGGGTGCCAGTGTGTAGATATGTCAGGGTGCCAGTGTGTAGATATGTCAGGGTGCCAGTGTGTAGATATGCCAGGGTGCCAGTGTATAGATGTGTCAGGGTACCAGTGTATAGATATGTCAGGGTGCCAGTGTATAGATTTGTCAGGGTGCCAGTGTATAGATGTGTCAGGGTGCCAGTGTGTAGATATGTCAGGGTGCCAGTGTGTAGATATGTCAGGGTGCCAGTGTGTAGATATGTCAGGGTGCCAGTGTATAGATGTGTCAGGGTGCCAGTGTGTAGATATGCCAGGGTGCCAGTGTATAGATGTGTCAGGGTGCCAGTGTATAGATATGTCAGGGTGCCAGTGTATAGATATGTCAGGGTGCCAGTGTATAGATATGTCAGGGTGCCAGTGTATAGATGTGTCAGGGTGCCAGTGTGTAGATATGTCAGGGTGCCAGTGTGTAGATATATCAGGGTGCCAGTGTATAGATATGTCAGGGTGCCAGTGTGTAGATATGTCAGGGTGCCAGTGTATAGATTTGTCAGGGTGCCAGTGTATAGATATATCAGGGTGCCAGTGTATAGATATATCAGGGTGCCAGTGTGTAAATATGTCAGGGTGCCAGTGTGTAGATATGTCAGGGTGCCAGTGTATAGATATGTCAGGGTGCCAGTGTGTAGATATGTCAGGGTGCCAGTGTATAGATATGTCAGGGTGCCAGTGTGTAGATATGCCAGGGTGCCAGTGTGTAGATATGCCAGGGTGCCAGTGTGTAGATATACCAGGGTGCCAGTGTGTAGATATGTCAGGGTGCCAGTGTGTAGATATATCAGGGTGCCAGTGTATAGATATGTCAGGGTGCCAGTGTGTAGATATGTCAGGGTGCCAGTGTATAGATTTGTCAGGGTGCCAGTGTATAGATATGTCAGGGTGCCAGTGTATAGATTTGTCAGGGTGCCAGTGTGTAGATATGCCAGGGTGCCAGTGTGTAGATATGCCAGGGTGCCAGTGTGTAGATATGCCAGGGTGCCAGTGTGTAGATATGTCAGGGTGCCAGTGTGTAGATATGTCAGGGTGCCAGTGTGTAGATATGTCAGGGTGCCAGTGTGTAGATGTATCAGGGTGCCAGTGTGTAGATATGTCAGGGTGCCAGTGTATAGATATGTCAGGGTGCCAGTGTATAGATATGTCAGGGTGCCAGTGTGTAGATATATCAGGGTGCCAGTGTGTAGATATGTCAGGGTGCCAGTGTATAGATATGTTAGGGTGCCAGTGTATAGATATGTTAGGGTGCCAGTGTGTAGATATATCAGGGTGCCAGTGTATAGATATGTCAGGGTGCCAGTGTGTAGATATATCAGGGTGCCAGTGTGTAGATATATCAGGGTGCCAGTGTGTAGATATATCAGGGTGCCAGTGTGTAGATATGTCAGGGTGCCAGTGTATAGATATATCAGGGTGCCAGTGTATAGATATATCAGGGTGCCAGTGTGTAGATATGTCAGGGTGCCAGTGTGTAGATATATCAGGGTGCCAGTGTATAGATATGTCAGGGTGCCAGTGTATAGATATGTTAGGGTGCCAGTGTATAGATATGTCGGGGTGCCAGTGTATAGATATGTCGGGTGCTTTTAAACTGGGCCCCCCACAAAGTATTTATTTGATCTTTGGGCCCCGTTCTGTACTCCTAGAATGGGAATATGGGGTGCTAAAGCTTAGCGGGGTGCCTGTGTTTTGGCTGCGTGAATCCCAGCCATGGACGCGTAATCATGAAAGGGTGTAAGTATATTTAACATTGTACTGACTTTGGTGAGCATATGCATGAATAACACCATATTCACAACAGCGCAATAATGCAGCACAATTCATGCTATACTCTGTCAAAAGGTTGGCATTCATTTCTGCTCACGGTATGTAAAACTGGATCTAAATAGGCCATTTGAGGCCAAATCACATCCACCCCAAATTCACAAACAAAATCATGTTATTTCACCAGCGCGCTGCCTAAAGTTTGGTGTTAATGACATTTTTATTTATTAATTTATAAAATGTTTTATCAGGAAGTAATACATTGAGAGTTACCTCTCATTTTCAAGTATGTCCTGAGCATAGTTAATATGACAAATAATACATGGTTACAAATACAGTTACATAAAACAGGGTATATACATTATATACAATACATTGCATGCACAGTTAGAGAAGATGTATATTATAGGTTTATGTAACAGTTACAGACTAGAATAAAATGTGAGACAGCCTTAGTTTTGAAAGAACTTAAACTGGTGTTGGATGTGAAAGTCTCCGGTAGGTTGTTCCAGTTTTGGGGTGCACGGTAAGAGAAGGAGGAACGGCCGGATACTTTGCTGAACCTTGGGACCATGAACAGTCTTTTGGAGTCAGATCTCAGGTGATAAGTGCTGCATGTGGTGGGGTGAGGGGCTTGTTCAGATAGCTGGGTAGCTTGCCCAGAAAGTATTTGAAGGACATATTTGGACAGTTCCAGTAGACAGGTTGGTCCTGGAGAAATGTAGCCCTGTTTTATGGTACAAGACAGGGGTGGCCGACTCCAGTCCTCAAGGGCCACCAACAGGGCACGGTTTTCAGGATATCCCTGCTTCAGCACAGATGGCCTAGTCAAAGATAGCACCACCTGTGCTGAAGCAGGGATTTCCTAAAAACCTGACTTGTTGGTGGACCCTTGAGGACAGGAGTTGCCCACCCCTGCCGTATAAGAGCACTCATAATAATCAATAATTCATCAATTATCCCAAAATCAGCAAATCACAAAACCTTATTATGTACACTCCAAATCTGGTAATACATTATCCAGAAATTCTTAGAGTAGGTAAAAAAGGGAAAAAAACACCACTTTGAAATTGTATTAAAATATAAATAATAGTAATAATAATAAATATTAAAAAGATGTAGAAGCGGTATAAATATGAATAATATTTATAAACAGGCAGAGAATCCTAAAACTTTCTGGAATAGTTTTCAGTTAACATGATACTATTTTGCATATACACGTCAGCTACAGTACTTGGCGCACACTCCCCTTGCAAATAATTCCTACTGTTGTATGTATGTATGTATGTATGCATGTATATATGTATGTATGTATGTATGTATGTCTTTATTTACATAGTGCCATTAATGTACATAGCTCTTCACAGTATTAATACACGTGACAATCATATAAATAACAGATCATGGGAATAAGTGCTTCAGACATAAAAGTAACATAGTAGAAGAGGAGTTCCTGCTCCGAGGAGCTTACAATCTAATTGGCAGGTAGGAAGAATGTACAGAGACAGTAGGAGGGAGTTCTGGTAAGTGTGTCTGCAGGGGGCCAAGCTTTATGTATCTTGTGTCCAGTATTATCCACGGTGCTACTCATATGCTTCTTTAAGCAAGTGTGTCTTAAGGTGGGACTTAAAGGTGGATAGAGAGGGTGCTAGTCGGGTATTGAGGTGAAGGGCATTCCAGAGGTGCGGGGCAGTCAGTGAGAAAGGTTTAAGGTGGGAGAGGACTTTAGATACAAAGGGGGTAGAGAGAAGACATCCTTGAGTGGAACGCAAGAGTCAGTCAGATTTAGGAAAGAGTAGAGTGATTCTGGCAGCAGCGTTTAGGATAGATTGTAGGGGAGACAGGTGAGCGGCAGGAAGGCCGGACAGCAGGAGGTTACAGTAGTTGAGACGGGAGAGAATGAGGGCCCGAGTCACAGTTTTAGCGGTCGAGTAACAGAGGAAAGGGCGTATCTGTGTAATATTGCGGAGGAAAAAGCGACAAGTTTTAGAAACGTTTTGAATGTGAGGGGAGAATGTGAGAGAGGAGTCGAGAGTGACCCCTAGGCAGCGTGCTTGGGCTACTGGGTGAATGATGGTACTTACAACAGTAATGTGGAAGGAGGTAGTAGGGCCAGATTTGGGAGGAAGTATAAGGAGCTCTGTTTTTGCCAAGTTAACTTTATTGTTAACTATATTCTACTTAACTGAATGACAGGAATTATTTCTGCATAGATATGTGTCAAGTTTTCTCTTTGCAAACCTTTGAAAAATTGATCATTTTTTCTTCCGACCAATGAAAAAACTAACATAGGTTTAAAAGTTTGCCAGCAGTAAGCCCAATAAATGGCAAATTCAATGATATTATATGTTTGATTGCGAGAGAGATACTGTCATTGCTGGGTGTGGATGTTGCCTGAATTCCCCGGGGAAATTCCAGCAACATTTTCAGAACTTTTGGGACAAAAAAATGCCAGGGAACATTTAATCCATTTTAGAATTTGTTTAAGTTCCAGCGGCGAAGTGAAACTCCACAAGATCACACATCTCAACAATTACATTAGTGACTATGAAGTTACTGGCAAAGATCGCTCCTGTTCTAGGTTTGGTTAACAGCATGTCACTGTGTTTAGTGAATCCGTGCCATAGAAATCCTAGCGATTTAAGCTTATTTGTACATGTAAAGCCTAATGTACCATTCTACAGTCTTACCTAAGCTGGCAATCGTTTGGTGCTCCTGTTATAAATCTGTAAAAATCCTGGTTGTGGGCCTAACATAATGTCCGCCTTCAGTTTCAATCAACCCTTCAGTCAGTGCAACTCAGCAGCTACAATGTGTCCTGCTATTACTACGGTAACATTGTCTATTGTTACAGTTTGCAGCTAAAACTGCTGGGAATATTTGCAACAAATTATCACAAACAGGAAAGTGTTGCAAAGATCTTGCACTGCTGGGGAGGTGGGCTAAAACCTGCTGTAGACATCAAATGATGCTTTAAACCTTTTTAAAAAGAGCATCAAGAGTTGAAAAAAATGCAGTATTATCTCATACTACAGAACTGATTTGTTTAAAAACAAATATATATATATATATATATATATATATATATATATAAGATTTCACATGTTTTGCTGCTTAAGATAATAATGCGCTGTAGCTGCTTTGCTGATACACTGCGGTAACTTCCTCTGTACAATATAACAGAATGGTCTATGACCTTTTCAACAGCAACATATCAACTAAAGTGTCTTCTTAGCATGCTGTTTTAGTAACCCATTGAAATGTGAATTGATTTGTTATTAATCCAACAGTCAACACACAGAGAGAGAAAAAAAAGTCATAATTTGTCCACTTGGGGGATTGAATTCCTGTATCACTGTCAGCTACATTAACTGACTTCCTGGATCTAAAATTCAATTAGAGCAGCATTCCCTAGCATTAATAAATCAATAGCGATGCCATTGTGATATATTTTGAATGTCTTTCATTATACGCCCCAGTGATGTTGTTTCTTTCCTGACTGGGCTGTGTTAAAGTGAGTGATGCATGACATCTTCAGTTACATTATTGAGCAGAATATTGCTCTGGTGTCTTGAGATGTCGTTTTTGTGCCTAAAATGATTGTGTATTTGTGTGTGGATGTTTGTGTAGTGTTCTCCTGTACGTTCCTGGTTAGGAGTTGTAGAGCGCCTATGGATGGTTTTTAGAAGTCGGGCTACGCACCCACCTGTATTACCTCTCTATTACATGTCTGGGCATCTGTGAGTTAGGGCTCATGAGTCTGTGTGTGGTCTAGGACCTTTGGTTGTGGCCGTTTTGCCGCGACTGAGTCGCTGCCGGTGATCGGCCGCTACTCACATCGCCGCAGTGATATCTTGCTGCTGGGCATTTCAACACCAAGGTAAGCCCCTAACCTTGCCCTAAAAACCCCTAATACTATCGCTACCCCTATACTATCTTAACCCCTTACCCATTACCCTAAAACCCTTATCCTAAACCCTACCCTAATCCCCTACATTAAAAACCTAACCCCTTACCCTAATCCCCTACACTAAAAACCTAATCCCCTACACTAAAAACCTAACCTTTTACCCTAATTTCCTACACTAAAAACCTAACCCTTTACCCTAATCCCCTACACTAAAAACCTAACCCTTTACCCTAATCCCCTACATTAAAAACCTAACCCCTTACCCTAATCCCCTACCCTAAAAACCTAACCCTTTTACCCTAATCCCCTACATTAAAAACCTAACCCCTTGCCCTAATCCTCTACATTATAAACCTAACCCTTTACCCTAAACCCCTACACTAAAAACCTAACCCCTTACCCTAATTCCCTACACTAAAAACCTAACCCCTTACCCTAATCCCCTATACTAAAAACCTAACCCCTTACCCTAATCTCCTACACTAAAAACCTAACCCCTTACCCTAAGCCCCTACACTAAAAATCTAACCCTTTACCCTAAGCCCCTTAACCTAAACCCTACCATATTCCCCTACACTAAAACCCTAACCCCTTACCCTAAACCCCTACACTAAAAACCTAACCTCTTACACTAATCCCCTACACTAAAAACCTAACCCCTTACCCTAAACCCCTACACTAAAAACCTAACCCCTTACCCTAATCCCCTACACTAAAAACCTAACCTCTTACCCTAATCCCCTACACTAAAAACCTAACCCCTTACCCTAATCTCCTACACTAAAAACCTAACCCCTTACCCTAAACTCCTACACTAAAAACCTAACCCTTTACCCTAAGCCCCTACACTAAAAACCTAACCCCTTACCCTAAGCCCCTTAACCTAAACCCTACCATATTCCCCTACACTAAAAACCTAACCCCTTACCCTAAACCCCTACACTAAAAACCTAACCTCTTACACTAATCCCCTACACTAAAAACCTAACCTTTTACCCTAATCCCCTACACTAAAAACCTAACCCCTTACCCTAAACTCCTACACTAAAAACCTAACCCTTTACCCTAATCCCCTACATTAAAAACCTAACCCCTTACCCTAATCCCCTACATTAAAAACCTAACCCCTTACCCTAATCCCTTACATTAAAAATTTAACCCCTTACCCTAATCCCCTACATTAAAAACCTAACCCTTTACCCTAAACCCCTACACTAAAAACCTAACCCCTTACCCTAAACCCCTTAACCTAAACCCTACCATATTCCCCTACACTAAAAACCTAACCCCTTACCCTAAACCCCTTAACCTAAACCCTACCATATTCCCCTACACTAAAAACCTAACCCCTTACCCTAAACCCCTTAACCTAAACCCTACCATATTCCCCTACACTAAAAACCTAACCCCTTCCCTTAACCCCTTCCCTATCCACTAAAACCCCTTAAATGAACTTACCTTATTTGCGACACGGCCGGTGATTGAGTGTCCAGCGGCGGAGGATTCCTCGGCGGCCAAACACCGGCAGCGAGATGTCCACAACCAAATGTCCGGTTCTGCCTGTGAGAGCGTCTCAACTATATTTATGGTACTATGGTCTTATTCAATATACAATGACGCTGTCTTCTCCTTGTCAAGGAAGATTGCAGCCCCATTCAAAGACCACCTAACGTGATGTTAACTGTCACATTAAGACTATCAGGGTATTGTCAAAGGACTATAAGATAACGTCAAGTTTTCTCCCATAAGGAGCCTTGTGTGAGCTATACAGGCTATTCATGACATGCCAATAATATTAAGGTTAACGCGGGGACATAACAGCATGTTAGTTCGGACATTCTCACCCCCGGATATAGGTCTTTACTGGGTCTGGGTGGGTGTAACCCTACAGCTAGGTTTCATTTAACTATCATAGCGCGATTTGAGACGTAGGAGAGAGAGAGACGAGAGAGAGACGAGAGAGAGACGAGAGAGAGAAGAGAGAGAGGAGAGAGAGAGGAGAGAGAGAGACGAGAAAGAGACGAGAGAGAGAAGAGAGAGAGCCGA